>NW_026623243.1:5169950-5176701 GCF_030028575.1 Malurus melanocephalus | reverse complement strand
GGTGAACAGAAGTTGGCAGCGTGAAAAAAGAAATCAGTCTCTTGTCCTATAAGCTAGTGTAGTTTAGGAAAAGTATAGCAGAGTACAATTCTTTACATATTTATGGAACAGCAGTCAGTATGGAATACTGCCTCTGTAGTGGGCCTTTTAATATTAATCCAAAACCTGCAAGGATTTTGAGGAAACCTGAGTAACAGATCTCAATGAARCAAAGAAAATCTCAGGTCCATACAAGGATTTTAATAAAAATGATATTTGTTCACAGAGACAGAATTTATTTCACTAAAAAATRATGAATAAAACTGAATTCAGAAAGGATGGATTTTAAGTATAAGAAAATATCAGAGGAAAAGAGTGAGAATTTTTCTTTTTGTATATCTTATGTCAAAAGGATGTTTTTCTTAATAAAAATTTAACATGCATTGAAAATAATTTTAGAAAATTACATTTCCTGAGCAATAGTGACATCTTTACATCAAAGGCAAAAGAAGCGCTGTGTTAATTTAGTTTCTGGGGAGATGGTACATTTCTTCTCACAGGCATATCATGTGCAGAAAAAGCTGACAGGTGGAAAGAGTGAAGCAGAACCTTAAAGGATCATCCTAACTCTATCGGCAGCTGTCAGGTAATTTCATGGGGCTGAATCATCTCCAGCAGTTGTAAGTGGAGAGGTGACAAGCTGTGCCTGGAGCTCCCTCTGCAGAGTCCTTTTCCTTCCTGGCCCACATCAAGGACTCTCAGCTCTCTTGAGAACCCAAATTCCACAGTGATTCCACATGGCCCTGAGCTCCACGGAGTGCAGCTCAGAAAAACTGACCCCTCTCTAAAACAAACAGCTGCTGCTGTACTRAGCAGCAAAAAGGACTAACAGCAGTGAAAGGAGTGAGGTAACACTTGGGTTTGGGTTTGTTTTTTTTTTTCAACCATCAATTGCTCAAAGCACTAATGAGAGCAGTGTCTGCTGTTGATCAAAATGGTCTAGGGAAGAATATATTAGTGCATTTCCATTCATTTTTCTCCCAACAAGAGAATATCTGGCCCCCAAGGTCATCTTTGACCGTTCAGAAGCCATGGCAGTATTTAGAAGCTGATTAGATAATAATGATAATTACAGGAAAATGCCCATATGGCCATTATTATGTCAATTTTGCTGCTAGTAATTATGGTAACTCCTGCTAGAAACCTACCTTGTGTAGTCATACAAACTAATTAAAATGCAATTTCCACATCTGCAAATGTTTTTGCCAATGGCTAAATTCAAATGAAGTTTCTGAGTGTACTACAAGGAATCCTAAAGCTTGGAGAACACACTGTTTTGTACCCAGGTTGTGTTTCAGGCCTTTCCACCACAGGTCTGTGTGTCTTTCAGCAAATAACCACCATCACACCTGCATAACCATCTGGAAGAAAACATGGAATATCCCATGTTTGCAAGAGGAGAAATAAAGTAATCGGTACTCAACTAATCTTGGTTAAAAATGAATATTTTCAAGTATTAGTGCTTCAAATTTAGGGCCTTAAAATATTTCTACACCTGGTTTTCAGTAACTGACAATTAATGTTTGTTTATTTCAAATGCCAGGAATTTGTTTTCAAGGAMTATTTATTCCCTGGCTATGGATTAGCTGGAGCTCAGCAGTGGTTTTGGAAGACCTGTACCACAGAGGAAACYAGGCAGTAGGCTGGCATAAACTCTGCCACTGTGTTCATAGCCAAAAAATGGACRCAGGGATAAGGACTTTGGCATTTCTAATGCCAGCCAATAATTTGCAGGGTTCTAAGTGCACGTACTACAAGCCCAGCAGCTGGAGAAAGGAGACTGATATACTTCAGGCCAAAATTASAGTTAATATATTCAATTCAATCAAGCCAGGACCCTGCTGATACAGCCAAGATCCCCWGTAACTATTCTATACCAGACAAATTTAATATTCCAGTTTTCAGTTATCTTTACACAAGCTAACAGGTTTGAAGGCCTGTTATGTCATCCCACAACAGGATGAATAAGAAAAGAGAGAGAAACAGAGGTAAACTTCATTTTTTGATTCCTAGAGCTGACAAGTAGGAAAATCCAGCTAATGGATGTATTTTTGAGTTCTTGGAGGTTTTCCAATTAAAGGCTCTATCTCAGTGCAAAATAATAATTATCAGATCATTATCTGACACTTCTGAAGGCCATTAAACATGAGAAACAGATGTCCAGTTTGTGTATAAATACCACATAGAACCTAAATTTTTTCCTGGGAAAAACAGGATTTTATAAAATGGTGGTTTGCTTCACTCATAATATTCCTTCTCTGTAAGAGTCTAGGAAAAAAGCATACACATTGACACATGGACTGATGTCCTCCTAAATGAAGCCCCTGAACTAGCTTCCAAGAGGGCAAACAACTGAAAGCCATGAGTTGTTCCCAAATGGATTTGAGGAAATTCGCCATGCTTAAAARTACTGTATGAGTTTATTCTGTTCTAAACACATGAACCATTTTTATAACTTTGCTATGCTTCTGTCTTTCAAGTTCCTTATTCACATTCAATATTTTGCCCTAATCTTCCTTCTGGCATTGAGTGAATGAGCATTCCTTGAAAAAATTTCTATATATTTCATCTAATACTCGAGTTTTCCTGGTGGCAGTATTCTCATGTGAAATATACTTCAGYTGCTTTCTTTTCCTGAATAGAATAAGAAAGGTTCTTGTTCTCAAAATAAAACTGAGTTCTGATAGGCATTGTTCCTTCTTCAGTAGACAAGGGGTTAAAAGAAAAGTGGGTTATATGATATATTTATAGAGCAACATAATTCCAAACTCAGAATCAGCATCATTAAGGCAACAAAATCAAATAAGCAACTGTTAATGTGTAAAAAAATATTACAGAATGAAAATCTCAGGCCACTTTAGCCCATGTTAGTGCTTTCTTTCTCAGTTGTGTTTGAATTCATATCCCAGTTTTCTATATCCCAGTATCTATTGAACTTGCACATGAACTCACATATATACAAGCCTGTTTTCTTTGTAAAACAAGCAGAAATTAATTTCACTGAGTTAAAGCCATGATGTTCTATCTCACAGTACTGTATAAACTTGCAGCCCTCTCTCAGTGATTCTAGATCGTGGTACCTGCAGTTCTGGTGTGTTGAACTCTCTCCATGAGAAGAAAAATGAGTAGAAGTAAAACTTCTGAGGGAAGCCACTAATTGCATTGCTGCTTTCCGTTGTAGGTTAATTGCCTGGATCATTAATATGGAYGGTGCAAAAAGAGTTGAGGATGAACAAGGAACTTCTCAGAACAACCATAAAGTGTTTTGTACAGTCTCTCCCTACGTTTTAGAGCACGGGTTATGTACCAGGCGACACAACTGCATTGCACTAAATCCTCTTCTCATCTTCCCAAGCTTTGAGGTTTCTCCATTTCCTACGTTCCCTTCAGCTCTGAGCATCTGTGTGTACCTCAGCTTTATTCCTGTCTTCATWAGCAGGAAGCACAGTAAATTAGCACTGAAAATTCCTTAGAAAATTGTAGCCCCAGTGCTACCAGCCTGAGAGGGAGCTGAAACACATATGAACCTGTGAAATACACTGTCTAGAGAGTGTGCTGCCCTGTCGTAGACAAAATGGGCTGACTCAAGAAAGGCAAGGAAAGTATAATGATTTTCTCAAATATTTTTTTTTCCTCAGATTATAGTGGAAAAGAAAATTAAAGCTGTTAAAGGTCA
This sequence comes from Malurus melanocephalus, assembly GCF_030028575.1. Taxonomy (NCBI): domain Eukaryota; kingdom Metazoa; phylum Chordata; class Aves; order Passeriformes; family Maluridae; genus Malurus; species Malurus melanocephalus. The sequence continues at coordinate 5,172,986 of NW_026623243.1, read as the reverse complement.
TATCTGATTGCTTTAACTGCACTACAGCGTCTTTTTGACCTTAGGGAAACCACAGTGTTGGRAAAGTACTCTCTGAGAATAAAAAATGTTGTTCATCTTAGAAGGCTCTGGAAGAAAATTGCTTTATTGCAAACTCCGTATTCATATCATGTCACTGTTAATATCTTTAATGTGAAAAGCTAAATATTGAATTTGATAGGTTGTGCAGCAGGGCTAAACAGCATATAGATCCATCTCCTGAAATATGTGTTCCCTTCTAGCCAAATATTTTAAGGTTAAAAAAAAAAAAAATATTAAAGAAAAAGATCAAGAGAGGAGATTTCAGATTTTCTTGTTGTTTCCTGACATTAAAAATATACATGAAAACACACGGAGAACTGATTAATTTCTGTGTAAATTAACATGCACTTATTGAAGGAAAATGCACACTAAAATAGTTTGCCTTCTGAGTTTTTTATACATTAGTGTTTGTTATATTTAAGTTTAACAAGTTATTCAAGTAGAAAAAAGTCAGAATTTCCTTCTTATAATAGCTAATGAATGCAATTGTGTTTACATAGTATATCTCCTACACATGCTTCTTGTGTCTTTATTTCTATGATGATCTACTGATGCCCAGGTGATTCATGAGTGCCTCAGTCCAAATTCTTTTCAAATAGAACTCAAAATAATAATGCAAAAAAACTGGCTCATGTTATTAATAGTTAATAAATTTTAGTTAAGTAATTTTAGTTAAGTAATTTAGTTAAGTAATTTTCCTTATAGCTTTCCTTTAACTGTGTGGTTTGGTTTCACTTTTTATGGTAACAGATTAAATATTTGGGTTGACATTCACATATTTTGGTTTTSTCAACAGCGTGATTTATCTTTGTAAGACTGAGTAAAAATTATGTTGATATTTCTATCTGCATGTAATAGATCTGTGACCTTTTTCAGTTACATTTTGTCCATTAATTTGTCATTCTACAAACAATTTCTAACACAGCAAACCTCCAGCTAGAGCARCTTCAAAACATTTTATGAAAGAATCAGTTTGCTAAAAACCACCTATCTTCTTTATAATATAGTGTTTCTTACAAGTAGAAAAATAGAGTTGTAAATAACATACTGTCACAACCATAAATAAGCTGGACAAAAGTTTTCTATTTGCCTCGATTGAACAAAAGTAGGATGACCTGAGCTAGATAGGAGATATTCAGGGCAGGCTGCTTAGTTTCTGCACAGTTTGAAGCACAAAGGGATTTGTCACCTCTTCCTGGGAAAACGGATTATGCAGAAAATCCTAATGAGAATGGCCAGAAGAGTGACACTTAGGTACTTACCAATTCCCTGTTCCCAATTGACATTTACTTCAAAAAGTCAATATAAAGAACATTCACACAATTCTCACTTTTACAACATTCTTTACATCTCATTCTGCAAATTTTCTTCTTGGTGCTCCTTCTTTGGTTCRGTTTTCCTACAAGTCCCAAATAGCAAACTTGGAACGGTGTTGGGAAACCCATTCACAAGCAAAGTCTCACAGACTTTTCAGGGTTTGTAGGTAGGATAAGGGTTTGGGCAGCACACCTCCATTGACTCCATAAGGTCCTGAGCAGAACCTCGCTGATAACTGGGGGAAAACTGAGGAACTACTAAAGTAAKTGTCAGAATTGTCTGCAGTTTCAAGGATATAAAATTTCCCTTATGATTTCTCTCAGACATCCACTTGGTAGTAAATGGTAACTTCAAAGAGAGTTAACAGAATAAGGACAGGAAGTTATGATCTAACAATGATTGATTAAATAAGARTATTTTCTCAAACTTAAAATGTGCTGGTTTTGCTTGAGCATGGTAGATAAGGACTGTACCAAAGATGTTTCACACAAACMCAAGTAATACCTGTAAGTGTCATAGTTCAGAGTATTTAATTCAGAGTATCTCTTCAGAAAATCTTTATCTTTGCCTTTTGTTGATAGAAATATCTTTAGAGTGGACAGGAACGGACAAACTGGAGATAGGAAAGAGAATATCTTTTTCCCTATCATCCAGAYGTATTAACCTTGAAAAACACTTTGWAAAATATTTTTCTAAACTSTGAATTTTTGCTGCATTTAGTKCTGCTTTTTCATCCTAAGAAAACACAGACAAAGCAGAGAAGATATTAGTGGAACCRTTAGCAAAGGATACAACAGGAATGTGTTTCTATATGAGCATTACTTCTGGTCTTCATATATACCAAATAGCAAATCTTCAAACCATTTGAAAAAGAAAACATTTTAAGAGAAGGAGGTTTTTTTTCTTTTTTTTCATTACTTGTATTCTAAAGCAGTACTACAGGAAAATACTGGAAGATTGGTGAGGAGGACTGTAACCATGCTCAATTGATTTGTAGAAAAGGACATGCACCACACGGATCACTGTTTAATCTTGTGTGTTTCTCAAGTAGAGCATGTGTGTTTAGATAATGTAAGCCTGTGATAGAGACACTCTCTCACAGTTGAGGTTCCTCCCCTGATGCACACAAATCAGAGCATAGTAGTAACTACACCAGTGTGGATCCCTGATGGACAGGAAAAAGCAGCARGTTCTGTCACTCTCTAGCACAGACAGAACACAGTCCCAGTGTCCCCATTTGTGTGCCTGTCTGGGTGCTGCTTGGGGGATCATCTCGTTGGGAAGGTAATGAAAATAAATTTCCTTTTTGCATTTCACCTGCAGTATTGTGGTTGTTTCTGAGTCCTGCCTGTCCTAGCACACACAAGTACATGCATTGAAAATATCTGCTCACTTGAAAGCATTTTTTTCATAAGGCAGTGGTAAAGAAAAATGTGAGTGGCAGAGAGAAAAAAAAAACTGGTTGGCTGTGAAAATGCATTACAGGAAATAAGAACGAAAAAAAAAGTTTCATAAATAAAAAAACCAACAGTGTTTACTTCTTGTCTCACATATCTCAAAGTAAGTCAGGGACAATTTCCTGGATATACTGTGTTCTACAGATGTAAGGAAGATCACAATCAAATCCCAAAGCCTTGCATCCGTGAAAGCTCTGTGGTC
>NW_026623243.1:5132271-5168768 GCF_030028575.1 Malurus melanocephalus | reverse complement strand
ACCCCATTAATATAATTACAGAATTGTTTATGTTGGAAGGGTTCTTTCAAGATCATTTAGCCCAAACCTCTTGCTCAAAGAGGGTCAGCTGAAACAAGTTGTGGAGGACTGCGTCGAGCTGGGTTGTGAATATCTCCAGAGAGATATATTCAAGCACCTATCTAGATACATAGAAGTGTAATATATATTTTATATCTAATATATATGTATATAGTACATCCAATGGTAAAAATCTCCGTATTGTTAAGCATATAGAAAATAGTCTCTCTTCTGCTCTTATTTTCATRGAATTTGGAATTCTTCTAAGTTAAYAAGRTTCACTCAAAGTGCAGAAATATGTAACAATGTACTTTGAATCATGTTAAATTAATATCTTGATTTGAGCAGAGTTACATAATTTTACTGTCTAAAGTCTTCCAGTCTAAAAAAAAAATGTTTTCTTAATACTGGCATGCATGTATACTAGAAATAAAGACTTATGAAACCACTTTTATGGAGTTTTCCATGAATCGGGGTTTTTTAACGTTGGTGTCTGAATAAGTCATTGATGCCCGTCACTTTAGCCTTCCTTACAAATTTCAGTGCACTTGTAGCACTTCAGATAGATGGGGCATCRCAGCCATTTTTTGCTGCTTTGTGACAGTATCCATGGAATATCATGACCCAGAGCTTGGAGGCAGCTGCCCTAACCCCACCAGGACTGGCACATGCCTGGAGTGCAGTGGTGACTCCGCTTGTCACAGTCACAGCTGTGCAAAYGAGCCACTGCCTGATGTGGCACATGTCACCTGCCCCTGGCTGGCACAGAACTCGGTTATCCCAGGGATCTCTGGACCATGCTGCCCTGCACACTGAAGCACAACACCCTCCCACWCGGCCGTGGTGTGTGAGCTCTGGGACACACGCTGCTCTGCCATCCCTTACAGATTGTCCCCTCTCTCCTTGTTGAGGCCATCTCATTTCTGCAGCTGTGAAAACTCCTGTACAGGTGGCACACACCAAAAAAAATCCTCACAGACACATGCAGTTGATTGCATTTTTGTTTTGCATAGGAACAATTGCATATTTAGTGTTATACTAACATTTCTTTCAATTTACTCTTACACTGCTTTTCTTCCATTATGTTTAACACTGAAAAAAGATTAAATCCAAATTATCATAACCATTTTGCTCTAACRCTGAGCACAGTTTTATTAGAATAAAATTAATTTCTCATCCTTTTTATTCATTACAGACAATCAGTGGGATTCATCTGACAAAACATAAGCATMTATAATGCAGATTTATGCTTTTGAAATAACTGCCTAGCTCTCCTTCACAGCTGGTAGGGAGACACAGGCTCTTCTGAGGAACAATATACTTTATTCTAAAACATAGACCTACAAATAAATSAGATGAGCTACATCCTGAGAGTATCCCTTTTTCTCACCATCTAAAAGCTGAAAAGCAGACAAGCACATTGCAGATTCCTTGTCAGAAGAGACTAATCACATCATTTCTCTCCACAGCTTTCCCMTGTCTTTTTTGCCAGTTCTCGTTCTCAAAGCAGCACTGCTCTCTCCCTTACTGTGCAGTATGACCCAGTAAAGAAATAGACACAACAAGCATAAAAAAATAAAACAACTTATAGYAAATCTTAGTGGAGAAACCTCAGGAAAATTTTGAAATTCCTGCTCTAATATTTCAGTCTTCACAGTGGCTTTGATACTGATCATACTCTCTACACATCACAGACATCAGTGAAAGAACTGAGATCAGCATCAGACCCACAAATTCCACTTCTATTTCTATTTGCCACAGTAACTACAGGTGGGTTATAGAGTCCTGAATGAGGAATCTTTTTAGTGATGCCCTTGACTCAAATACTTTTTCTATTTTAATAAATAGAAGTAAATGTTAATCTTTTTTCTTTTTTTTCTTTTCATTTTACAAGAAATAATGCACTTCATCACATGAACCAGTTCTCAAGAAAATTGCACACATAAATGTTCCACAATAAATGGACAGATTTGGGGAAAAAAAGCCACCAACAAATCACGCTTTTAGTAGAGGCATATTAATGTAACATTCTCTCCTCTTCTTGTAATGATTGTACTCAAACATTGTAATTTCTTCAATATTTATCAACATTTCATTTCCTAAACACTTGAAATAGATCTATATGTGGCCTTCAATAAAATTGCCTGAATTTCAGTACACAGATATATTTGAAGTGGAAGGACTTTTTCTCAATAGGCAGTGTCACGATTTTTTTAATATAATGTCTATAAAACCTGAAGTATGTACTGACTCTCCAAATGAATGGAGAAATAGATTCTTCAGAAACAACAGTCTCTTTCAGGAGCTAATGCATTTTTATTTTATGAGTTTTATAAGGACATAAGTAACAGACCAACATACAAAGGAGATAACCTCTTAAAGCATAATAGCTGTGTTTGTGCATGTGTAAGGCATAACCAAAAAAATCATCTGTCAGAAATCATTGCAGCTAGAACTTTCAAAGAGACAGAAAGAAAGCAAACAAGGTATAGATCCTTGTGACATTTTCAAAGCATGGTTGCCTCCTGTTTGGAATGATAAACATTTAGACGTATGATTTGTGTTGTAATGWTTTTGAAGTAAATCTTTTGAATCTGGGTGCCAAAGATACTGCATTGACCTATGTCATGTCTAATACTGATTAAAGGTTGTACAAATAGACTCTGAATCTAACAGCAAGATATGTATTGACATTTTCTAATACGGATAGCAGTGCTGCCAGCTCTGGCTGTTACATCTCCCAAACTGAAGAAAGGTCAGTGCCAGAGGGGTGWTTCACCTTCACAGGCTGTGGTGATGCAGCAGCTGACAGCTCGTGTTGGCTCAGCCCTGAACCAGAGCCCTGCACACCYCTGAACTGAACTTGCCTCTGTGAAACACCAATTATGGATGTAGAATGATTATAATAGGCTCATTAATGTCAGCTTAAAATCATGTGGCACTTTACACAAATATTTTAGGGGAGTGATGTAAATAAAGGAACCATAATGAATCATGTGCATGATCTGCTCTAGGGGAATATCCAGGACAGTGAAATGTATTCCCTTAGAGCTATCACAGCACCTCTTTTTAGCTATGTGCTAATCCTAAAGGATTTGATATGCCTACTGGCTTGTGACTTAGGTTGGCTGCTGTTCTGACAAGAGACGGAGAACACAGCATGTGTATGATCCCCATCCATGGACATGAGAAGACAGACTTTGTGATTATTCCATAGGGAATCTTCTTGCCACCTTTACTCATATGCAATGAGGCATATGAAATACCAATTTACAGCTACATCATAAATCCCTTGTTGGCATCACTGATAATTGTTCACACATGCTCACTTCTGACAATAATGCTTCGCTTGGATTACCTATGCTACAGTAAAATAAGAACTCTAAAAAGGACAATAGCTCCCATATATTCAAATTTTGTAAACTCTGTATTTGTAGGATTAAAATTTATTGGATTTAGCCTCAGTTTCAGCATAATCTTGCATTTCTGGACATGGGAAATATTTATTGTTATATTTTGAATTTAAGAGACAGTGAAAAAAATGTTTAGCAATTTCCAACATGATAGATTTATTTGTCTGTGCTTATATGAAGCAAAGAATTTTTCACTTAAAGAAGACTCCTTATTTATTGATAAAGGCAGCAGAACCTGTTCTGTAATTCAAGTTCACTGTTGAATGTTGTTGAAGTTTTTTCAGGTATAACTTTCAGGGAATTATTGGAACTTTCGAGTAACTTCTACTTTGTAAATGGTAAATACTGATACTTTATTTGTTCTATCCTCTGTTACTGTCTTCAGGCATGTGTATTTGTATCTAGCTTAGTGGGAACCTGGCCCTAATTAAGGCCTCTAGRTTCTAATGTAGCACAGCAGTGTCTTCAGTATAAACAGAATTATAAAAAAATCACTGAGATTGCAATACAGTCATAACTTTCTGGAAATTGGCAAAATCTTCATTTTTTGACTTCTCCTTTATTAAATTCCTTTTCTCACACTTCTGGTGAAAAYATTGTCCTAATCCAGCAGAGTACCTCTCCTTTTCTCTGTATCCTCAAGCACCTATGGAGGTTAAAGGATGCTCTACAAAGTTCCAATGCTGTACAGATGAATGGATCGTGTGCTTTCCCCTGCTTCTGCTCATATAACTCTAGTCTTCTATAATTATCAATAAAATTATGCCACAAGAAAAAATAACTAATAGAAATAGTGTCACAATAATTTCTTTCATGCATTAAGTCTTTGTGTGTACACACCTAAGCCTTCGTTTTTTTTTGCTATTGTGGGAAGAGTAAATCTGTATTTGACCTCAGACCTTTCTGAAAATTGAGCTGACCTGAAATCATAGGTAGGTAAAGCACAGTAATAATAGAAGTTGAAAATCAATACACTGCTTTACAGGGTCATGCTGAAGTCATTTTAGTTTCAATGATAAAATGATATTTGGATTTTGTGAGATTTCTTTCTATTGCCAATTAACTTTATAGTATCCTTGTGTCACAGTTGAAAAAGATCTTGACAGTTACTTTTAAAATCTGAGACAACCTAGCAGTTATCAAATAACTTTCTAATATCAAAGTATGCTGTGTAACTGGATATTTTATGTATGCATACCCAGCTGCACCACACTTAATAAAAAAAGAAATAGAAAAATAGAAATAAAGAAATAAAAAATAGAAAAATATTGTATGTACATGTTGTTTACTTTTAAAAAATTTTGCTGACTTCTGCACGCAAATACCTTGGAATAGCCTACTGAAGAGAAAATTTGGAAAATAAAATATATTATCTGGTACAACCACAGTAAGTTGAAAATATCCCCAGAAACAAGAAGCGGTGTCTTCAGTGTGTGTCATGTCTGAGTAAACTTGGAAGAGGAGGAGGGTGGGAACTTGGTCTCATTCTTCAATATTTATCAAACAGGAATCTATCAAACGCCTTCACAGACACACTGAAGTTTTCTAGCATGATACAAACTCCTAGAATTTCCAGTCAGTCAATCTGCATAGCTTCTGGGCTTTACAAAAACTCCTACCCCCTTTATTTTCAGTATTACAACCACTGAAGCGGTTGTGGCCTGTAAAGACATTTTCTCTTCTAGTTACAATAGTCCAAAAACTTTGAAATATTTATTGCCACTGCAGATAATGAAGTGTTTTTGTTTTTGTCCACTTGTAAATCTACAGAGTTCATAGTTACATTTTCCTAATTATTCAGTATGTCTACACTTATATTTAATAGAGTTATAAATGCGAGTGAGATTAAGCACTTATGTCAGTGTTCTATCAACAGTGAAGGGGTTTGGCGATTTTACTGATGTTCAACATCCTTTCTTCATGTTTATTGCTAAGGATGAAAGTTAAAAATTACATTAAAACCACAGTATATCACACCATTGATAAAATTAGCGCTATGATCAAGATGGACTAGGATTCAAATCTGTTTATTAGGATGATTAATTAACAAAGACATTTAGTCCAGAAAAGTGATCAATAAAAAGTATTTTCTTTGTTGTTCTTGGATTTCTATCCAAGTGACCACAGAGAAGTCAGTAAAAAATATCCACAAAGCATGTCTTTTCACTATTGTAGTTTTCAGCAATTCACCTGTGAATYGTAAAACAAGAATCAAAATACTTTAGCCTGGTTTCAGCAACCAGATAAGCATTACTCAYAAGTGTTTTATACAAAATTTTAATGTTGATATCATTCTAGCCTTCATTAACCATCCTGCTACATTAAGCAGAAACAGACAATTCTAAATCAACAACTTTTGTCCTTTTTCCTATCACCATTAATTTACTGTTGTTAGAACAGACAGCAGAATTTGTACCTGATGATGAAAGGGAATATCTTGTATTTTCTCTGTCATAAACACTAGTTTGCCAGAGTAGCAGCACTGAAAAATACGCACTTCTTTAAACTTTGCTTTCCAGGAAAATGTGCTATCTTTAGTTTTATCTATGCTAATAACAACTTCAGACCTGTGCTTTATTAAACCAGAAAAAATAGGCCAAACTCCATATTCTACTGTCTTTTTTTTTTTTTTTTACAATCACATGCATTATTTCCATAGGAAGTATGGACTCATATAAGTCTAAAGAAATCTCTGCAATGGAAAGAAATTAATAGAAGTCAAATATGAGAGTCAAATAGAAGTTATTTTGAAAGGACTCTATAATAGTGAATAGTGCAATGGTTTAGGTTTTTCAGGGGTTGAGTGTGTTTTGGGGATTTTGTTGTTGTTTGATTTGGATTGCTTTGCTTTTTTTTGTGGTTTTTTTTTTTTAAGTTTTTAGTAAACAGTCAAAACAGATACCATTTCTCCTTGAGACTGTGTAATTTTGAGACTAACACAGGCTGAATAAGTTGCAATTCTCAGTACTCAGTGTACCTACTTTTAAACGGATTGRGTTCTTTTGTATGTTGGGGTCGATAATTCTTCATTGTCTCCAAACATTGAACTTCAATCAAATTGTTGTGCTTGGCTTCACCTCTGAACAGCTCTCAACATTTTTTTACCAATATTATGAGTGTTACTCTAATATCTGAGAGGGAAACCAATTTCACAAAAGCCATACAAAGGCTAGTTGGTTTTAAGTCCCTTTTTGYCCTTTCTTCGTCTTTTCTTTCATGATTTCTAATGATCAAATTTTCTTTTTTTTTTTCCCCTGTCTTTTTCTTTTAGAAAGTGATAGAAATTCTTTCCTGCATTATGATCCTGAAAGTTTGAGTTAGTGTTTGACAAATTGCTTGTATGAAGTACAAGTTTAGTGGTACCTATAGTCACAAATAAGAAATCTGTTAATAAATCAGAGTCAGTCTTGTTTATGTAAAACTTTTTCATATTATCTGTTCTAAACTGATTCTTCAGTCTAGTGTTACATAGATTTCTATTTCATAAAAGAGAAATAAATAAATCCATTATTTAAATGTTTAAATTGTCATACAAATATTGAGTCTTCTGTCTATATCTTGAAAATATAGGTTAATATGTTCTGTGTTTACCTGCTTTCATGGAATTGTTTTATTGARTCAAAATCTTATAAGCCATATGATATGTATCACAGTGTATAATGATTTTTATTGTTCTGTAACTTATTGTCAATATGAAATTCAAATGTCAGGTATATGAACTTGGAGAACCAGTCAGCTGTAAAAGCCATTACTCCTAATCTTATCTGAACAGGGGGAAAATACAGTTTTCTTTCTCATCTTGACTTGCAAGGAAATTTTGAATTTGTTTTGCCCACACACTGGTCCACAATACTAGAGTATCTTATAAAATATACTTATACTCAGTTTCATAAAAAACAGCACATCACCATTCATAACTTGTATTCAGCCTCCTAACTGCTCATAGTACTAGTAAAGTGCATTTGACATTTTTTAAACAAGATGAATTCATTATGTCCCTAGCATTCAGACTATAAAGTATGAATTACATTTTTTTTTTTTTAATAGAGCTTATCTTGGGGCATCACAAGATATTACTATTTCTGTCATTACTTCAGGACAAGCTTTTAAAAGCAAGTGATCTTTTTGTCTTTTTCTGAAGGGATTGTTTATTTAGCACAGGGGAAAAGGTGCTTCAGAAATGTCACTAAAGACAAAATATGAACGCTCTGAAGTTGCGTCGGTGACATCATGGGTATAAAATCTGTAATTCTGAAATAAGCTGTGTTGTCAATGGTTATATAAACAAAAAACATTATTTTTTCTTCACTGTCAAACCACACACAAATTAATAGAACAGGCAATTAGTGAACTACCACTTTACTTTTAAAGAGACTCTTTTTGATATGGATGATACAAAGCTACAGTAAGCATGGAACATCCCTGGTGTTTGCACAAACTAAGGCCTCAAAGCAAACCTGCAGTCTGGCAGCTGATCTTGAGGTCATTTCACCCGACCCATAATGAGGAAAAATTCTGGCTTATTTTTCATTTGCCCTGAGCCTGAAAACCAGACTGAAGATGTATAACAATTGTATCATACCCAAAACTGATATGTAATGTTTTGGTTATATTTGGAAACTGCAGAACTTTTGTCAAGGTAATGAAGCTGAGGGGGCAAATAAAATAGAATTTTTATTCTTTACCAGCTGATGAAACAGAGCTTAAGATAGTGAAGAGCTTGAATTCATATATAAACTAAGAACATAAATCATAGAATCTTAAAATKGTGTGTGTTAGAAAAGACTGTTAAATTCATCTTGTTCCTATCATGGACCGGAAAATATGTWACTAGACCCAGCTCCCCAGAGTTCCATCCAACCTGGTTTTGAGCAGTTCCATGGATGGGGTATCGAATTCTCTTCACAATCTGTTTCATTGTCTCACCACCCTCACAGTAAAGAATATTTACATAATATCCAATCTATACTTTTAGTTTATAAACTAAAATTTATAAGCTGAAATTTGTATATAAATTCATTTAATCTTAATCATTTGTCGCTAATTCCATATCTATAGTAACACAACTGCAAGTGTCTTTTAAATATCACTTAGTATGCATTATGAGGAAAACTTGTGTAATTCTCTTTCAATAGCTACTTTCAGAATTCATCTTAGGGGAAAAATGTAAAGTTCCTACTTTCTTCTTTGAAKTAATAATTGAAGTAGGGGAAGTGTTTCCCTGAATGTTATTGTGTATTGTATTTATTAAATATGTTAAATTATCCTGCAGAAACTAATTACACTGTGCTTAGTGAGATCGAAAATACTATGTTTTTAGTGAAAGGACAGAGAAGTGGAAGGTGCTATCGGTAATTATTCAGTTTTAAAATTGTTTAGGTTTCATCCTTTTTCTCACTTAAAAAAACCCCAACAAAGATTGAAGAAATATAGTTGAATTTCCAGTGACACTAATTTCACCCATGGGCATCTCAATGTTTGACTCTCAGAACAGCAAAAAAGCCGTCAGGACAACATTACTGCCTCCAAGTGAAAACCGTGGTCAAGGCATCCAGAGAAGGTCTCTGTACCACAGCTCCATGCCTAGAACAGAAATCTCCATAAACTACAAATTTGAAATAACCATTCAAGTACAAGACCCGTTCCTTAACTTTCCAATGTACTTAAGTTTCCACTGTGGTCTAGAAAATTCCACATCTTGCATTCAGATTGGAGTTATGATCCTTCTTTGGCAAATGTCCTAATTCAAGCCAATTACTTCGTAGGGCAGATAAAAYGTTTGGAGCTGATACACATAATTACTCCTTTGACTAAATTAAACTCGGGTTTAATGGCAGATAACCTACAGTTTTGTGGCCATCTCCACTGTGTAGAAGAGTGGTCCTCTCTTAACCTGCTCTATCAAATATGTTAATTTTTTTGGCTATTTAGTTCTGGAAAGTCATATGAACACTGAAGCTATTGAGCAGCTCATATCTCAGCACAACTTTACAACACATATTTATAGAAGTTTCTTCAAAATCTGTAAAAAATATTTAATCCCCTTAAATAACTGTACAAAACCTGTAAAAAGTAAATGATTATGCCATAATGTGTTAAATACAGCAGACATATTTTTACAGTTGTGTTAGGCTTTTATATCATATGACAGTAATTACTTGATATATTTTTCATACTCTTTTGGGAAGACATTACTTTCAAACTTCAAAGATAGTTACTGCTTTTGAACCTGCTATATTTTCTTTCAAAACTTTAAGTTGTATAAACTAGGTCAGTGACCTAAAKGCTGTTGATGTCCTAGATCCATTTACACCTTCCTCACACAGAATAAAATTCACTCGAACCCTAGAAAAAAATTAACCTGAAGKATAGCAAATTTGGACTTTGGAACCAGCTTTATCAGAATAATAATTGAGATTCCTGTCAATTATCCTTTGATATAGGCTCCAGTATTAAAGTGTCAGCTCAAAAGTCATTTTCTCAATAGAAATGACCTTAAAATCCCAACAAAATTCTCTAAGGAAACTACTGTTYGTCCATTTTTCTTCTAGACCAAGTTTTTCTTCATATGTCTGCAGTCATATAACTACAGAAATAATATTAGGAGCATAAAAATATGTTGTTCTTAATAATTTCTTTCTTTCCTCTTTACCTTTCCTGARTAACAATCCATTAAATCTTACATATACAGCAATCTGTTATTGGAGGTTTGGAATGCACATAGTTTATGAAGCTGTCATTGAAGTTTAAATTCATTTTGTTGCATTTAAATAATTGCTGAAGTCAGAGCCCAAAGAACATTAAAATGTATATTCCATCAGGGAACTCCCTTTCATAAGATCAAACATTCTTAGGCTCAGCTTACACTACTTGAAGATCTTTCAGCTTGATGAAATAAGGATGTGCTTTTTTTTTGCCCACAAAGTTAAAAGGACAAGAAAAGCAGAGGTACTTCAAAATCTTAAATCTTAAATAATCAACAAGCTGTGTGATGGATTCTGGTACAAAAGAAAATAGTAACTACAGGCCCACAGATTCATTATGAATAAAAAAATAAAAGTATCTAGTTTCTGAGGCTTTGAGAAACACCTGGTTTGAAAATCTGGATTTCCTATAAAGAAAATCCAGAAACTGAAACAAAATGATTTTTCTAAACTGACAATCTTGCTTACATTAATTTGGGCATCTGGATTCACAAGTCGAGGCTACATCTCAACATTTAAACTATAGGATAAACATTTTGCTTTGTATTTTGATTCCTTGCAATGGAAATAACACATCACAGGAATTGTATTGTCCCACATTCTTAATTTTGTAGTCATTCTCTAAATATATAAATGGTTCAACTTAAAGACTAGTGGATGATTCATGCTCTTGAAGTCAAACTTCTGAGAAATGTAGTTATTTTGTTTCAGTTGGAAAACACAAAAGAAATTTCTAGTAAACTCCAAACTGTAAGAAGTTTCATTTAAGTAAGAGAAAACCACATGAAGTAAACTTCTTGTTCTACAAAAATTTTATCGTGGGTAGCATCATGAAGAAAAACCTACTTACATAAAATGAAATTACCTCATATTTCATTGAAATATGCTAAATAACAGGCTATCATAACTAAAAATATATCTAAAAACTACAGGTTCAGATCATRAAAGTTCTTCTTTGTGAGTCTTATTAATCTAAATGCTTAATATGATCTAATATCTGATTGGCTTAAAGCCTACAAAACATAAATACATTATTGTGTATAATTTTCTACAATAATATAATTAAATATCTATTTCTACAGTAGTATAATTAAATATCTGTTTACCTACTTTTTGAAGAGATAATTGTTTTGATTTAAATTTTAATAACTTTTACACTATGCTCCCTCCAGAAAAGCTCTATTATATAGTGTCATGGTTTTACTTGGTCTGATTTTTGGTGGTGGGGGGATGGGACCAAGAAACCACAAAGATGGCTCCTGTGAGGAAGTTCTAGAAACTTTCTCCTTCTWCTCCAGCAAAAGGAGCCCTACTCCCTGTGTTTTAGAGCCAATCCATTGTGGCTCTGAAGTTGATGGATAGGCTGCCCATCAGGCCTGGGCCAATTGCACAKGTTGGTTACACCTCTGTGATGACGTATTTTCTTGTACTTAAAAAAAATTCAAAACAAGATAGGGGYGGCCGCCATGTAGTTTTTAGGTTGTTAGTATTTAGTTTTAGTATCACGCACTGGTGAAAAACAGAGCAGGAGGGTGAGGAGATGTAACAAGAAAAATGGAGACCCAAGATCACAGTAAGGAGAAGATGGGATTGGCTGCTGTGCTGTTACTGTGGTTCTCAAGCATGGAGAAAATAAGTTGCTCTCGAAAAGACTATTTTCATCATGAGAGACCTGTATAGAAAAGGAGAGCGACCTCACTCTGAAGAAAAAAAAAACTGGCCTTTGAGGACTGGACTGAACTGATCAGGAGCCAAAAAGAGAGAATAGGCTTAGCCCCCCCACGACGTTTTGAAGCGAGTTGATGCTAAGAAGAAATTGTGCTCTGCGCAGAGGAGGAGATGCCCCCGCCCTATGTCTGAAGTAAGTGGATGCTTAGAAGAAGCTGTGCTCTGCCAGGAGGTTTGTGATAGTGGTCTCACGCCACTGAAACAACGCAGTTTGACCTTGAAGAATATTTTTCCCTTTCTTCTACGAAGTAAAGAAAATACTCCCTTGCCATCAGCAGTTATACACTGACTGTTTCTTGGGAAAAGAATTTCCACAGCTTAGAGCTGTAAGAACGTTTCTCCTATGATGCTGGACAACAACTGTAATGAGTGGTTTGATCTGTGTTAAACTTTCATTCCTGTCCTATGTGTGTGCGGGAAAACATGGGGGGTGGAGATGGGAAGACCTAAAAAAGAGACGGGTCCCGGAAAGGATAACAGGTGTCTTAAAGTGTCAGTTTTTTATTTTTCTTCTCCTTGTAAATTTTCCCTATCTTTGTTCCCCTCCCCGGTGCCGTAGTATTCTTAGTAGTTTATAGTAATAAATCTATTTTACAACTTAAGTTATTCAGCCTGTCTGACCATTCTCTGGAGCACATACGTATCTTTCTCTCAATTATGTTATGTTATCTGAAAGCCATAAATTTTCATGTTAATTAGGCTTTTGCTCTCCCTTTTTCCTCTCCGGTGGGGGGGGGAAGGGCGGGGAGAGAATATCGTGAGTGCAGTGCTTTTGGGCTTTCAGCACAGTCCAAACCATGACATTTTTAGTGCCGTGACTCAGATTGAGAAAAATCAGGTTTAAACCCTTGACATATACATGACTTCAGTAGAATGTTTCCTCGTGGATATATATGAAGACAATCTTCCTGATCCCTTAGGCAAATAAACTTGGCCCCTGACTATGTGGCAAATTCCTTTGAATCAAGAAGTTCATTGAATTCATCCTTGAATGATGGCAGGGAAATGCCATCTGCAGTCTGCTCCACTGAATTTCTTATATGAAGAATCAAACCCATCACACCTTTCCATTGAATAACAATTTACTGAATTGTTTTGAAGAAAATTGCATTTCATAACACATCAATGAGGACCTACCTTGGACAMAATACACAAAAATCTTCATGGTTTTATGAGACTCAGCTGCATTCAGTAGTTATAAATCTTATCAGTTTATGTTTTAACACTAATGAATTTGAGTTATCTCCCTGCTGATGTTACTAAGGGAGACTGTGAGAGAGATGAAAGGAATCTTATTTTAGAAAAGTAATTTAATAGGGAACTTGAGGAACTGGGGAAGGTGTATGAGACTGACAAAGAGAATCTGTTCCAGACATAAAACACCATGCAGAAAAGTTTAAATGAAACCACATTTGGTTCAGTGCATATTWGTTAACGAAGGTTTCATGGATTCTGAAGCCTTGCTGGATTTTTCCCAAAGAATAGCAGAATTTTTTTTTAAACCATGTTCTTCTTATGAGACATAGCTCTAYTTGTTAAAATTTGTCAACATTTACTGTGATAGTAATTTATGACAGAACATAACTGGGAACATGACATGATGATAGATGTGTAAACCATGGTGAAAAAAGGCATCTATTCAGCTCCTTTGTCAGACAATTTATAGGTGGCTTCTTTTGTTTGCAAAGTAACAGAATAATAAATGGYGAACAGCAAAAGTTATTCCACCTTCCTTGAACCTTGTTCAATAAAAAAGTATTGTGCATTCCATAGTGGCTTCCTACTCTATTTCAAAATCACACTGTGTCAGGCAACAGGAGATTGTGTGATCTACCACAGCTGTGCTTTTAACATAGATAGGAAAGAACATGGTCCACACATGACAGAGAAATTTCCTGTTGCTTTACTTTACTCTCGACTTTGCCAACATGGTGGGAAAATTACCACAATGGACATCTCACCAATTATGATTGTTAAATGGTARTCTACTGTGAATTTTTTAAAGTGCTTTATTTATCATCTGTGTTACTGCCTTACTGGGGCAGAACCACCTAAATATCATCTGACTCATTTTGGCAACTCACATAATGTCTATTTGCTCACCAGGGCACAAATCTTTAACATCTTTTACACACACAACCACACACAAAAGTGTTTGAGTGCTGTACAGTCATCTCTCTCTAATTAGTGCTACGTTTCTAATAGTTGTCTAACAGCAACTATTGTTTTGATTTTTTCTCTTAAAATCATAACCAAGCTTTAAAATTTTTATGTTTAAAGGGAATAAGAGTTGTGAATCAGATTTTTAAAATTTTACTTCATTCTCAGAAAGCTTTTCCAAATTRCAGAGCAAGGAAATTCATTATAAATAGGTTTTTTAGCTCAAAARTCTACTTGTTATTTCTTCAAGCCTTTCCTTATTAAAAAAAAGTATTGTGAAAAAACTGGAAGTAGGAAGGAGTATAGTAAAAAAAAATCTCTATAACACTGTGATATAGGGATATCTTCACTGAAGATCTATAAAATGTTTTTGCAGAGAATATAGTAATTAACTTTTGTATGCCTCAGTCAAAAATTATCCATTAATAAGGACTGGCTGCKAAGAGTAAAATAGAAGTTGTAAGCTGCCTGGGAGAAACGACACAGAAAACAATCCTCTTAAATTAGACATTAAATAATAATGGCTCAGGAAGACTTAGAAGGGTTTCTTAGCTCGTGGACCTGAGTGAGAATACATTGAAATATCAACACAAAGTTCCATTTAGACTAAATCTTTCAAGAAAAAAAATGCCATTTAAAGTGTTACTTGGTTTAGAAGCTGTTTTGAATTTTCAGTCTGTGATAAATATATAATGGATTTCAGTTTTAACATCATATACACAAAAAGTCCCTATATAATCAACAGGATTTTTATACTACAATCTTCCCATATCACATAAATCAAATTAATTTATTAACTCCACCATGAAGATGAGACATAAAATTGCCAAATGACTGGAGTGTTGTCTGTTCACTAACTGCCCCCACAACTGGAAAGAATTTTTTAAAATTATTTCCAGTGAACATAAACAAGTTCAGCTTTGTTAAAAAAGCACAAAACAAGTCTAGGCTGCAATTAATTAGGAAGAGTTCTTTTAGATTTATTGGCATACATTATGAGGACATTTATATCTGGGGTTTTATTGGTTCTAGGAACTATCAGCTTCCACAGGGTTGTCAATGCTCAACACTTTCCAAACAAATACCATTAATGATTCTAAATGCAAAGTTGCTGCCTCATTTTCTCCTGATCTTTTCAAAGTTAGTGATAAACATGGTTTTTTTGGAAGCAGTTTTTACATGACTACTGTATATTAAACAACAAAAACCCAAACACACACTCATACATTCTTCTTACACAATAATTTAGGTATACTGCATCAGTATCTTTCCATATTGTATCTTAAAAATTTGCACGGAACAAAGGATGGGATAAAGCAGGTTTCTGCTTTTTTTTCAGAAAACAGTGATTTGGCAACTCCATTTTCTCTGTCACATTTCATCCTGCAAATAGTCCTTGGGGAGGAATCAACTTTAACAACCTTTTCCTCCTCAAAACTTAAAAGTACTCATATTCTTCTATTGCGGTTTTACCACATCCAGCAGCCAAGCCCCACACAGCTGCTCACTCACTCCCCCACAAGAGGCATCAGGGAGAGAAGTGGAAGGGTAAAAGCTAGAAAAAAAATCATGGGTAGGGATAAAAACGGTTTTGTAGTTGTTGTTGATTAAAAATTCCACAATGCTTTAGTTATCTGAGTACTCAGTGCCCTTTCACACCTGCAGTTATCTGCTGTATTCAAAACTGTCTTGTATACAGCCTGAGATTTCTTGACATGTTGCTTTCAGAAGCATGCTTTTAGTGCAGATACTTTTTTAGCACTTACATTGGGCTTTTTGGAAGATATCTACATGTAATAACCATTTGTTCGCTATTTTATTTCCACCTAAATTTGGGCTGTGTAAAAAGAAATGGGACGATTTATTCTCACATCAAAGATAGCACTTGCCAACAAAAGAAGTTTAGGAAGAAATAGAATGTTGTGGGGGTTTAAGTAAGATAAAATAGACATTTTCTAGCTCAAAAGGACCTCATATCAGCTATTCTCCCATCGACACAGGGTCTTTAGAAATATATACTGCCAAGCCTTACTTAACTACTTAACTTTATGATAAAAAGCTAGGTAGTTAAAAATCCAGTGTAATCTCCCACATGGGGAATTTTTTGCTAGGCTGATTCTTTATAACTCCCTGATAAGACTAAAGAGGGTATGTTACAAAGGTGTCTGTAATCTATTTGCCCTAATCCTTTCAGAGAGTTATTGAGAGCAGCAGCCTAATCATCACTGAGTCATCCTTTGAATGAGTCTTTCTTCCTTTGCCCTCATGAGGTCTAAAGCTAGCCTTGGTGCTTCCCTTCTACTCTTAGACAAAATGCAGTGGGGGTTTGGAAACACATTTGAACATTAAAACATTATTGTGGAATCTGAAAGAAAAAAAAATATAAATAAAATCTGGGTTTTGTATATGAAGGCAAAGAGTTTGAGGGTGCCACAGAAAAAGAAACAATCAAAGATTTTCTCAGAATGTTGCCTTTCTCTTCAAYACCTGTCAGAAAAAAGGTTTTCTGKCATTGTGTCTAAGGTCAGTGGTTTAGCAAATGAACTCCAAGTAGGCCTGGAGAGAGGATGATCATCCAGGGCAGAGCTTTAAAATATCTGTGCAGTGATATCATCTGTGATGCAAACTGGTGAATCTGTCTTCACCATGCCTAATGTCTGCCAGACTCTGATATAAACCATGAGTGGCATAATACAGAATATGTTTATAGTTACCTTAACACACCCTTTTGTCTGATGTCATTGTTTGTGAGTGGGATTGATTAAAAAAAAAAAGTAGAAAAATTCTGAGTTTGATTTCTATGTTTTTGTTTACAAGACATKGAGTTAAGCAGTCCACAAAGAAATGCTAACAGGACTTAATAAACAAATCAGCACAAGTTAATGGAGAATAATGAGCTGACAAAGTTTTCTTTGAAGTAAATCACAGCTAGTGAAGTAAATTTAAAAAAATCTACATTTTGTGGCTAAACAACTTGCTACAATTTACTCATCACTACATCACCCTTTAACTGCAGAGGGAACATATGCTTAGTGGAAAATTATAGTGCAAAAAATATTCTGCACAAAATATTGCTTTTCTCTCTRTAGGCATTCTTTGCTTTACTGTCTTAGATGCACAACAATTCACTGTGATCTAAGTTCCCATAAGGCTGCCTTGTARATAATATACCTGCTCAAATCATCATAAATCTGCATCAAGCCAAGAGGGCTTTGCTTGTCTTAGACAAGTTGTAGTGATCCAGTCCTATCCTGATGGACAGGGATTTTGTACTAATAATTCATTTTTTCATCTCATTCTGTCTAAATTAAAGCAATCCAACGAAACACCATGGAGCTGGCAACCTCTAGAAACTTCTACAACCTGTTGTCATCACGGCAACAGAGATGACAACAAATACAACAAACCTATTCTCTTTTTTTTCTACATTCAACATGGACTCTCCATTCAGTTAAAAACCTCTGCCCCTATCTTCAGTGGTATGTGCTCACACATTAAAAAAACATCAAATACCTCCACTTTTGACTGATAAATTTGCAATTTAATTCAAAGGAACTTTCTTTTGGAAAATTAATTCTTCTGGAGATAGAAGYCTTCATTATGAAATGCAACCAGAGATGAGTTAATTATACCCTTGTTTATTTTAAATAGAATTTCTATAGGCAATTTTCAAACAGTGCATGTGAAATTTTTTTGAATTTGAACAGTAAGACATTTTACTTAAACAATGTGTTTACTCCACATTCTTCCCAATTTCACACTTATTGGGAAATACTGAGTGTCTTATCACCTTCTTTTCTTTAACTAACTGTCTTTAATTTAGACTGCAAATATGCACTTTAAAAGATCTAGGAAAAACTTTGGATTAATAAGATACCTCACAAAAGGTTTCAGATGTTATTCAGACACCCTGAAACAGAAAATGAAGAAGTAAAATTATCACTCAATGAATTCAATCATAATAAAAGTGATTATATAATAAAATATGAGAATTTGACTGCCTGAAAAGCCTAACTTTTGGGTTGTTCAATCTTATGCTTGGTAATCATTCATATTTTTTAAAAAAATGTTCAAGATGTTTCAAGATGAGCTCATTTAACAATGAGCTTTAAAAACCCTTAAAAATGTGATGAATTTAAAAGATAAAAAAAAAAAAAAAACCCAAAAAAAAAAAAAAAACAAAAAAACCACATGCTTATTCCAAAACATGAAGGATCATTGCTTTCAGTAATTAAGAGGAGATTCCTCCAGGATATAATTGTATCCTGTTGTTTTTACTAATCAGAATTTGAAGAGAGTGGGAGGCTCTAATTTACCACAGACACTTTATTCAGCTTGAGCATAAACAAACATTTTAAAATCTTGGCTTATAATTACCCTTTTTCTCATGYATATTGTATATCTTTTGAGTGATGTTTCTCCACTATTAAGATTCATCTGTGCCAGATCTATTGGTTTTATTGGGATTAGCAAACACCTCTAAAACAAATATCATGCCTGTTTCCCTGAAAACCCAGAACACTCTCAGCAGCTTCATGACTACTCTGTTAAGCTAAAAAAAGAGCTATCTTAATCTCTAGTTGGTAAAAGTTCCAATTGWCTCAGCCCTTAATTCTGGAAATATCCCTACTGCTGCTTAGATTTGTTCCAGTAAATAATCCTAGGGAAGCAAACTGAGACACAACATTAAATATAGGTTTTGGAGGCAGCCAGCTTCAGGTCGGGAGCTGCAGCAGAGGAGAGGGAACATCATTCCCTTACTCCCAGAACTAAGAGATTAACCATTTTAATCAGAAACCCTGAAATAAAATAGGCCAGTTATCAGAAACTAATTAATTACTTTACAGAAAAATCATCAAAATCATCAAAATTTATAGTCCACACACTACAATCCATGGTCAATATCCATTATATTTACACAGGATCTACCCAAAGCTTYGATTTTGACTGTAATATTAGCAATCAAAGTCATGTATGTACCATATAACTTAAGTATAGCATAAATCAGACTTTTTCCAAGTCAGGGACACTTATTTTCTAGATACTTAGATTTTCCTAAGGAAGTTATTGAACCATACAAAAAATAGRGTGTGTGATTTTTAGAAACTGTTTAGAATTACTTTCTAAACTTATTTTAAAATGTCTATAAAATTAAGAAAAACATGCACAAGTGCTGAAAATTATTATCTGGAAAGTGCTTCATAATGTTTGATTGAAAGTCTCATGTGTCCTTATTTTCATGGTAAAAAATGTAAATATATTTCACGGAATCTCCTAAGACATCATCTCTGGATGGGAAAGAAATCCTAAACAGTAGAATCTGAAGTCATCAGTAGTTTCTTAGGAAGAGATCACAATTTTAAGTGTTCATATTTATTGTCTGTTAATTGTTTGCTGTCCTTTYATGTGTTGATGAAAATTTATTTTCATTTTGAAATATGTCATTCAATAAATTAGTTTAATTGAAGACTACCTATTTTAATTTAAAAATGTATGAAATAGCTCTTCTATCATAGCATTTCTCTCAKCATAAAATTGTCATAAAAGGGAAATGTTGTATACAGTGCTGAAAGGGAGGAAATTCTAAACAGTGTTAGTGACTGCCAGAAACTTCATGTAAGTGATTAAAAAGCAGTGGAAGGTTTAAATGCTCATTGACTGCTTAAGGTCAGTGAAGATTGAGAAAAGGAAGGAGAAGTGCTGAGTGAAAAAAAGAACTACAAGTTACCTGCCATCAAGACATACTTTCTGAGATCCCAATATGATCAGTAGTGTCCCTGAAGACTTAGCATTTCTTTTGACTGAAGAAAATACAATTTTAGAAAGTGGTTCAAACTATTCAACCCAAAGATTTCTACAAGTTTCACCACTGTGATAATTTAATAACTCCTCTGAGACTGCTGTTCTAACTTGCTTTACTTGTTGTACTTCTTAACCTTTGGTACTAATGGAGAATTTGAAAAACACTGCCTTCCTTGAAACAGGAGGATAAAGCACTCCCTTCTCCTCCATTTCTCTATTATCCCCTTTCTACTCTCCCCAAATTATATCACTCAAAAAGTCTCTCATAGACAAATCAATTTATGTGACACTGTGATCCTCTCTAGTGCATTTCTTCAGATCATCCAAATAATGTAAAAGATGTCTCATCCCTACACTATCTCAGAAAAACTCTGTACGAGAAGAATATAGATGGTGTGAGATTAAACTAGGCTGTAGAGAGATGCTGCTTCTACCCCTTTCCAGCTCATAAAATCCTGTGACAAATTGAGCACTGATGGCYTCCACATTAACTCTTTGAACTCTCACCATTCTAGGAAGGTGGAAATCATATTTGGACATCCTTACCAAGAGCACAATGCAGAGCATATAGCAGCACTCACATAAATCGTTCACAAGGTTACACCTTTCCATCAAAGTAATACCTTCCCTTCTGCATCATAGTCCCTGAGCTACCATCTGTGATCCTTTATTGAAATGTGCAAAAAGCTGGGAGATTGAAACTACTATTTTCTCTTGAGAGTCGCTGCTGAGCTTAAGCAGCTCCACTACTCATAACTTGTACTTTCTGTCAAAAGAAGAAATTAGGCTTTCACTTCTTTCTGCTGATGACTTTTTTTTCCCAAAGTGAATTGAATCAGAGAAACCAATTAAAATTACAAAAAACAGAATTTGCAAATAAGCCCATGGGAAGAGAATAGAGCCAAGTGTACTTTGTACCTTTATTGTTCCTGTTTAGTTTAAAGATAAATGAACAGCTAGAGCACCACCATAATATWTTTTTTAATCATTCCTATTATGGCAATGAAGCATTTGAAGATACTGTTTAAATATTTTCCAGTTTATAGATGTCAATTTTGATAGCCAAACCTGTAGATTTAGCTGACAGGGTTAGGTTATAGTCACAAAAGATAATACAAAATATCCAGGTTTTCTCAGCCTATCAAYTGTTGTGGAAAGAGCAAACCCATCTTTTTTGAAAATGTTGTCGTTTATGTGCATTTATTTGAAAAGTTCTTATTGAGTTTCTTGTAGTAGTTTTATTGCTTTGGCTTTCTTTCTTCACAGTGCTKATGTTATTTCTCTGGTTTATTATGAAATTAGATTTTTTGCACTTTTCCATCTGTTCATTTGAAATTTCTCACTCCCTCTCACCCATTAAATCAAATTTCAGACTTTCAAAATTTAAAGTGCCAGAGCACTACTTTATGAGTAACTGTAAAAACTTCTACTGAAGTTCAAAGATCTGCTACAACAAAATAGATATAGATATATAAATATTTGTTTAGGTGTATGTTGAATTTCTCAAAAGTGCAATATTTTCACTGTCCATGAAATACCACRACTATTCTTAATATCTCTTTGAAGATAGGTAATTTGAGCATGAATTGGTAAACACCATGTGAAAATCTTATTAAATGGGTGAAACACATTTTTGGTTAATGTTCCCCTATTGAAAAGATTGTGGGGAGGCTGGCCTTCTAAAATTAACTTGTTTTTCTGAAACTTTTGGATGMAACCCCTCATTGATATCATGCAATCCCAGACAATGTTCATGCAAGACAAAATCCATCATTATAATGCTCAAAGGATACAACTGTAACTGAGCACACCCCTATATATGTTTGCAATTGAATCACCACCACTTGTGTTCGATGAAGTTCAGCAACATTTCAAAACCTCCTGCAATGCAGCTAATATGGGGAAAATAAGAGGATTTTAATAACACAATTTAATCTGGTAGATTTCMGTTGCTCTGTTGTTCATGTAGATTTCTAAAATATGGAGTAATATAAAAATATAATAMRTAAATATATAATATATWTTTATATATTATAAAGTATGGTAATAATATAATATAACAGAAGTATTTTGCAGACAGAGCTCTAGTTCAGTGGGCTGTTGGGATGGAAACATTGATGGATGGAGCCAGAATCCTCCTGACCTCTTCTTAGGCAATTCAAGATATTACTTTAGCCATGGAAAGAGGAAACACTGGGTTGTCATACTAAAGTCCAGCTTTTAGTCTCAGGTAACACCTGCTTACTGACAGAAATGAGTCTTGATCATGGACAGATTTGTGAGGGAGCACAAATTCACAGAGTAGCACAACACCTGAGACATTAAAACACATACCAAGAGAGTTGTTTAAATAAAAGGGAAGAAACAAATTTTGAAAGTGTCAGATTTAGCTGTCTGAATTATTAAATTAGCACCTGTTTTAATTTTTTTCTCTTGCTTCTTTTTACAGACAAACTTTGCTATCATGTGTGAGTTGGTGCTAGAGGCTTGCACTGTGTAGACCAATTTCTCTTTTTTAATCTTGTGAAATCTGTGCATTCAGAGAGGAGCAGGACATTTTTAATGAGTTATTCAGAACAAAGCTGTATCCTTGTTGTATATCTTACAGTTTTTTGCTAAGTCCCAGATGCTGGGGCAGCAGTGATTTATYCAATACGGTCAAACATGTAGGACACAGGAGTGATTCTTCAGYCAAAAGTTCTGGAACAAGTAAATTACTGAAGAGAAGCCTAGGGACAGCCCACTGGGAGACAGTGACATTGATTTGATCCAAAATTCTCATAAGTCAAATCCCCCCAATAATGTAAGGTTGTAAGATCTTTGATTTCTCTGTGTCAGTCATTATTACATGACACTAAATTAATGCAAGTCATCAGTGTGACAAAAAACTTCTGAGTCTGTAACACTTTTCATTTACCTCATCTATGGAGCAGGACTTATGTCTCCCAGAGAATCAATGATCAGATGAAAAAGCATAGGTTTTGTCAAAAGGAATAAAAAAATTCCAGAGCTGTCCTTGGCCTGATCTGCCTCCTGGTGTGTGAGGATATGACCTCAAGCATCCCTAGATTGTTATTCTCACTCAAAGCACACCTAAAAGCCCTGTAAGGGAAGGACATGCTATATATGAAGGTGGAAAGTAAAGAATAAAATGTACAAGATGAATTTTAGCCTATATGGCCATATCTTCTWGTAATTCTAATAGAATTTTGGTGGTGGCCACAGATAGACCCTTGGAGATAGAATTGCTGCTTATGTAGGCACAGCCCACCAGCTGTTTTAGCTAATTGTGTAAAATTGCTGCAATTCTCCCTCCCAATCAAGCACATYCTTCACTCTGACAGCGTCATGGATGTTTGTTGCCAGAGTATTTGAATTCAAARGACAACACATTTTAGTATTTTCCACTGGTTTATCCTGTAAACATTCTGAAATTCCCAGATCTTGTAGACCACCCTTATACAACACTGATTTTATACTGAAAAACTGTATCATCATACTTTTTCTGAGACTTTTTTCTTTTTTATGACTCTTTTGATTCAATTTTAACACACGTAACCTGTTTTAACTGTYTTTGGAACTTCTTTAAAATATGACAGCTTCTGTATTATTGAGATATACTCTAAAGTTCCAACCATGTTAAACTTTCCTTTAGTAAAAACAACATGACATATATTAGCTTTGATTCTGCCTACCACACCTCCCATTTGTAAAGAGGAAAACCAGATCCACAATAATAAGAGAMAGAGAAACAGCTGAAATCACACTTCTCTGATGAAGTAAAATCCATTTTATGTGTATTTCTCAGGAGAAGTAATTCAGTGTCACTGAAAGAAGAATATTTGATCAGTAATATAAGTCAGGAAATAGATTCACTGTTGATATCAGTAGAAGTTGGGGAGCCTTCATCACTTGATAATCTGATGTATTCTTTGCACCACAGAGCAGCCACCATCACTGTATAAATGTGACATGAATAAATATTTTGCAATATGCTTATAATCCATCTTGCTTAGGTGTATCAGTGGTGCAAACTGAACRAAGATTAAGAGCAAGGGACTGAAAATGTGCAGCCTTTCTAGGATTTTGATATTGAGAAGGAATAAGGACAGCTAGAAAACACCTGCAAGARAAAAACTGACACAACAAGAAGCATGCAGCTTATTTTGGGAGCTGTCAAAAGGATGCAAGAAAGGATTATAAACTGAAGTTACAGCCCAGTACATTTAGTTGTCATCAGGTATGATCCTTTTAGCCAAGCATGCCATTGTGCTCATCATCACTCAGTTGTCTCTGGATTACACGTTATATTTTTCATGCCTTAAGCCATTTTCCTTGAATGTCTGYAAAATGAACCTGTGGGAATTGTACAAAATATTGTAGTGCCTGGTACATTAGGTTGCTCTGGGGAGATGAACTGTGGCAGACACACAGAATTTGTTCTAATGTACTCATATGAAGGGACTACTCAATATGTAAGCRTGATCTGGAAGGTTTTGTTGGTTTCTTTACTCTTAGAAGGCAAAATCCACATCATATTTCAAAGCCAATATTCTGCATATTAGTAGAGTTTATTCAAGCAATACTAATGTTTCAAGGTACCATTAGCGTGATAATCCTTCTCCACCTCCCTACCACCCTCTACCTCCTCACCCTATTTCAAGAGCAGATATCTTTTGGAGACAAAATATAAATACCAACTGTTTGCATTTTTTCTCAKGGTAACTGATTCAGTTTTCAAGCAAACAAAATATGAGAGTCTAGATGTTTTGAAAATGTCAAGAGCATTTTCTTTTCAATGTCTGTATAGATGTCATTGCCAGAATGCTTCAAATTCTGGATATTTCCATGCTCAAACACCGTCAGGCCAATGAAAAATTATTCTAAATGTGTCCTTGAAAGCATCAAACAACATTATTTTTCTGTGTTGATGACTAAGAAAACTAGAGAGCACAGTAGAATTCAATAAAACAGCCATGATCATTATGTCAGAAAGGTTTGCTCTGACTGGTGCTGAGCTACTGAAGTGATGGATGCATGAGAAGCACGAGATAATTGATAACCAGAGGTGTGGGATGCTGCTTTTCAAACTGAGCAGAAAACTCTATTTAATAACTATTCAATCATAAAAAACCTGTTGAGCCTCTGAGGTGTCAAAAATATGCTAATACACACATTCCAATTTGTACTTGCATCATGGCTCTGCAAGCAGGCAGGCTCCTGTACTGTTACCTGCTTCCTACTGCCAAAACAGCATTTCAGTGAATGAAAGAAGGAATAGAATATCCTCTTTAGTGGGATTAGATTTTCTCATCTGCCTCTTCAGCAGTGAATGAGTTTTTTTTTAATTGTCTGGTTTTATATCATTGTGAAATATTAATTTAGGCAATTAATTGTGTTCATAGTGATGGAAACACGATATGAGCCTATAGTTCTCAGTAGATCTCAYCCACTTTGCAAACTCTCGTGAGCACAAAATGATGAACATAAGTATCTAGGCACTCACACTGTTATTCTCCGCACACCTGGAAGTCAGGCCCCGGTTTTAACAGATGAACTAAGACTTTACTCTTGGAATTTTTGCTATGAAGGTTAATTATTCTCCATTGTCTTGGAGCAAATATATTTTTTTTATATTTCTGTAAGTAAATATGAAATCTAACCTTTTGGTTGTTCAAGAATATATCACAATAAAATAAATACAATAACAAAAGTAGTAAAATATCCTCATTTTCATCTGAAGCTTAAGAGTCATCAAACTAAAGTACACCAGCACTTAAAGTGCATTTGTGTAAACTTTTTTAAAAATCAAAATCCAATRCATTATGTAAAAAAAAATTTGAAAGACTAAAGATTCTTCTCACTTGTTCTAGTGGACTTTGGACAACATTTAAGAGAATCAAACTTGATGAAAGTTTTAAAATGGAGATGCTAGTTAAATRAGTTATAAATGAATTGAACATGCTTTTTATTTTCCCATTTTTCTTTTTGAGGTTTCCAGTTCCAGAATTCTCAAGGTGYCAGTTTACAAAAGAAAATAAAAAGRGATTTTGTGGARAGAGTTTGCTGTCTGATCAATTACATTCCCACTATCTTTAAAGTCCTAGTATTAGAATACAGAGCATTGCAATTAAACTTGTACTGTAAAAATTGCAATCTGTTTACGTTTGAGATGCTATGGCTACAGTGATTATGAAGGAATTATTCTTTGATTGCCATGAGGTAAAGCTTTGTGATTTAATATGCAACARAGTGAAATATCAGCAGCTTTCAATATGTTTTTGAAATGACAATAAGAATTTTATTTTATTTTAGGATGTGATTAACGGTTTGCAGGCTAAGCCTGATTATTCTGTAAAGTAAAAGCGAAAAATTCACTTTTAGAAAGCTTCACATACTTTGATACACTGCTGAATTAAATATACTAAAACAACAGTAAATACCTAATAAATGAATAATTTCTAATTTCAGCCTACCTAAAGAAAATGCTATAGTCTTTTAAAAATTATTATGAAAAAACTTTGTATGTGATTTTATTTTATTATTATTATTATTATTATTATTATTATTATTATTATTAATAGTATTATTAATAGTATTATTATTAATAGTATAGTAATTGTGTTTATCAGGCTCATAGCCCAACAATTATGAAGGTCTTGTAAAAATTAATACCTTACAGGAAATGTAATGTAAATCATAAATTCTTTTAGTGGACAAATGTTGTTATTCCCATGTGACACTGTATATAATCATAAGTAGTAAATCTGTGCTCTTAGTATGGCAAACTGTTGTGTGAAGCTGGATTTTAAAAGATGATTTAAAATTCAAGGATTCAGGATAGATTTAATTTGCTTCTTAGAGCCATTGCAAAATGTTCATTTCTGAGCCAGAAGCCAATTCCTGTGAGGAGCTCAGAAATGGCTGCGCTCTCTCAGAGCAGGGACGATTGGGAACTGTGGCATCAGGATCAGGCACTGCACTCTGACCAATGTGAATGACCTGTAAAAAAGATTTCTTTTTCTTCTGTCACTATCCATCACAGTGAAGAAAAGTTTTTCAATTTTAGCATAACTTGATTTTCAAAATTATTAGAGAWGTTGAATATCAATCTTAAAAGCATATTAAAAGAAAACACAAAAAATTTATTCCCTTACTGTTTACAGTTATACTTCGTGAATCAATATGGGTTAGAATATAATTATTTAAGTAAATGTTTTTATCCTGTTCCAGCAAACTTCTTGTTGTTCCATACACTGCTTTGATGTCTTAAAGATGTCATCACTTAATATTTACCACCTGTAAAAGCTGTGCAATTTTTGTTAATTTCAGTGCARCAAGAAAGCAGCAGATTCTCATCCCAAATCTCTGATGTCTGCAACATTAATCTGAATATAGAATAACCTTCCAGATCCACTCTGTGCTTTGATGTTTCTTTAGTGTTTGAACACTATTAGTCTACACACCAGCTTTTGAAGAAACTTTTTCATGTATATGTCTTTTAAAAAAAGAAAATATCCAGGACCTTGCAGGCCTGTAACTAGGTACTGATTTGCAGACCAAAGGCATTGCCTCTTAGCCTCTCAGATCACAAAGCCCCAGGGGAAAATTGGTTGTCATTTCTTTAGATATTGTCATGGAAGTACACCACAAGACAGCACATCTTGTGAGTCAGGTGGAATCATGAACTATTTTCAAAGCAACTAGTACTGAAAACATGCCCTGAGCTGATTATTAAATCTAATGTTCTTACATTTGCTCTCAAGAGTAATGATTCTTTGGTAACTCTCATGATGTCTGATGCTTTTTTCCTGAAAGCCAAACAATAGTATAATTATACCTCATCTTTCCTCAGAAACATAAGCTCTCAGAACTTTCTGAATTAAAGCATGAACTTTTTTATAGGGGGTGGCTTTGGTTTGCAGATATAAAAAAAAATTTTGCTCTTTGAATCCCAAACTTCAGTTTACAGCCACACATGAGGTCCAAAAACTGGGAAATTAGATTTTAGCCATACTTGTATTCTTGTACCAGAGTGATTTAGGCATTTCTATTTGCAGGAGTCAGGATGCTGTGAACTGAATTTTATATATCTTTCTCTTCTCATCCAGTGAAAGTAAACATAAATAAGAAATTGAATTTTATTATATACCTTTTCCTCACATAGTATCTTCTCTTTTATTTTTAATTGTAGGCTCTACATTCCCTTTTAGGCTTAGCTCTGATCCATTTGTTATTTGAGTTCATTAGGTAAATAATTCACTTTTACAACAATAGTTGTTGAAATATGCCAACATAGTAAATAAGTGACCCTTCAGATCCCCATAACACTTGATGTCATAATTAAAAAAAACACCTTTAACTKTTAACAGAGTTTGTACATCCTTTCCTGTAAATTAAACACAGTATTACACTCTTTCCTGTCAGAAAACTCTATAGAAACCATTTTCATTCAAGAGTTCTTATAGTTGCTATTTACATGAATTTATTTTACTGTCATATAATATTCATAAAGGAGGCTAATTACAAAAGTTTAATTTTCTATATTCATATTGTATACATGTATATTTGTTATGAGTCATATATATTTGTTGTGGGACTATAAATACAATAAATATTTCAAAAATAAGTTCCAACTTGCTTTTAATCACACACTGCTTTGATTACATGGGAAATACATTAGAAGAAAAAGTGGTCATGATTATCTCATTTCGTTTTCACTACTGTAAATTCTACACAAATTCTATTTTATATTTCTAACATGCCTACTTTCATTTTCTGTCATATCATTTTTGGTAGCTGTGTAATAAATTACAAATCAGTCTGCTTTCCAATTTTTCTTCATCACAATTTCATTTATCTTCATGGAATCTAGATTCCTAGTATATTGACTTCCCTCCTTTCTCTGGCAGTCATTAACTCAGGTATCAGATGGTGAGGAAAGGCTGTGCTGTGTAAGCTCCTGTGTTCATTTTTCTCGTTGCTGTACCTGAGCACCCTCAAGAAGATTAAGCAATGCATCTAGGTACCTGTCATATATAATCCATGYTCTCATCCTCTGCCCAAGGAGAAGAATTCTCTATGTAGCACAGTGGTTCTTTCTGACTCCAAGCTCACTGCTGGAAATTTATGTTAGAGATTTTTTTGGCACAGCACTACTTGCTGATTCCTCCAGGACAATCACCAGATGCATCCCCTCAAAAACAATGACCACTACAACCACTCCTTCATCTTCTCTTTGATTTTTGTTTCTTTCATGCAATAACAATGAATCCAAGATAAATAGCTTAATGTAAAATTGAAGATACCGATTAATTAATTTTCAGTAAACCAAAACTAATATCTGGTTTCTAGAAAACACATTAGGATGTTCAATTCTGGTAAAAAATTGACAAAAAAAAAGGTAATAGTGATTACCGATGTAAATGCTTATATACACTCACATCACCAGACATTTCCAAATTCCCTTTCTCATACCACTCAAAAAAAAAAAGAAAAAGTGCCATAATTTCATATAAAACYAGTATTTTGACAATATGCTAAAAAGAAAACATAATCAGAATAACAAATTTAGTAGAAATCCAATCCTACTGTACCTCTGCCTAAAATTGCAACATTTCTCTGAGGAGAAAAAGCAGAGATGACAAGGYAAATCAACTCTCTTGATTTCCTTTCAGTGCAATCTAAATTTTATTGTATTTCATACTTATTAAATGAGGTTTATAACACAAAAGAGAAACAACTGATATTTTCCTGGCTCTGGTTTGAGATTTCAGAAATCCTCTGAGAAATCTCAAAGCATCTCTGCTCCCAGGTAAGGATAGCCACAGCAGCCTTAATATTTGCCAACTTYTGTAGCAGTCTCTAGCAGTATCTGAGATCCCAGCTGTCCTTGATCACAAAGTGCTTGAAGCTTTTGTCTCTGCTAACCCTTGATCAGGGAAAATCAGGCACTTTTGACATAGCTAACAGGTAGTGAGCAATTTGTACATTAATTTGGAAAAAAAAGTGGGGATTATGAGGTCTGCTCAGACTGGTTTATGCATCCTCATGAGCAGCAGTGATGTTCCACAGGGCAGCCTCTGCTAGCTGTCAGAACAACTGTCCCTGCAGGCTTGATGCCCTTGGCCCAGGGATGGTTCAGGAAAAAGGAGAAGTCCTGCAACAAGACTGAAATTGGGAGGGAATGCTGACAAATGAAGCAGCTGAGCTGCACTGTTCGAGTCTGAAAGACAGAAGAAAATAAGAAGCAGTCAATTATGGCAGTTGGGAGCCTTCTTGCTGCAGAGGATGAAGATCCCTGTCTGTTTTCCCGACCTGTCATCTAGGGAGGTTTCCCACTTAGCAGAGAGAATTCTGAGAGAAAGATGATGATCCAAAATCAAATAAGAAAGTGGTGAGCAGGGGCTATGTGGACAGAAAGGTTCTAAAAATTGATAAGGCAGGGCTCAAGTGGCACATCCTCGTGGATCAGTAATCCTTGTACCAATCCTAATAAACTGAACATAATTATTTCAAACACTTGCTGTGTGTACCTTTGCCACTTCAAGAACTTGTACATAACTCAGCCTGTTTTCTCATGACAATGTCAATATTTTCTCATTTTTCTTAAGCTCACCTCACATTTCGTGTCATGTGAGTAGTTTATTGGGACCTTTAGGTGACTAATTATTTCCAAAAATCATCCTTAATTCCATTGATAATTTTAAATAATTTGCTACAAAAATTGTTTATTTTGAGATAAATCTGTAATCATTGATACTGTCAGAGAGTCAGGAATTGCCTAGCAGTTTGATCTGCTGATGTTTTTGACATATCCGAAAGTAAACTCATTTTCCCCAGAATTTTGAATACACTAGGATTAAATGTTTTCATGTTAAGTGTTGACCTTTAGATGAAAATTCATCCTTGATTTGATGTGGACTGCTTGGGAAGCACAATTATATTAGCTGGAATGAAGTTTTGACTTTTTCCTAGAGATCACAGCAGATGGCTGTAACAGTAATAATAGTAATAATAATCCAATGGCAAAAGTTCCACTTTGCCCCTTTGTGAAAGCCTGGGGAAAACATTCATAGAGTCCCAGTAGAAACATGCTAAAATGCCTTAAATTTATATAAGATCTTTAGTCACCTAAAAAAATCCCACCAGACTTGAATCACTTGCTTGTGTGTATTTTCCGTCTTCATTTGTTATTGGGAAACAGAAAACAGCCTTTGATATCAAGCCAGGGGATAAAATTTCACCTTATAAAAGATGCATTTATTCAATATATACAGTACAGCAGCTATTCAGTTTTTATTTAGCCAAGTTTCAGAATGCACTCTTATTCCAGAAAAAATGCTTAAAGGAGAAAGTTCAAAAGCACAGTTAAGCCATCCTCAGTATCTTCAAATTACTTCCCTGCTAATTTAAACACTAATTGCTATGGGGCTACTGTTGATCACTGATGATTAA
Organism: Malurus melanocephalus; assembly: GCF_030028575.1. Taxonomy (NCBI): domain Eukaryota; kingdom Metazoa; phylum Chordata; class Aves; order Passeriformes; family Maluridae; genus Malurus; species Malurus melanocephalus. Next base: position 5,137,465 of record NW_026623243.1, on the reverse strand, counting down.
AATATTTCACATAAGAACCTTTTTCAACCTTCACTTACTGGGAAAGAGCTTTGGAATTGTTTGGGATTTCTGTCTGGAGCTAACATGACAAAGAAGTACAGTGCCTATTTAGGAAACTAAATTAGTTTCTGAAGCATAATTTCTTCATAATTATACTCTACAGTGAAAGATTCATCCTTGAAGTGTGACTGCCTTCTTTTACTAGTATACAGAATGTCAAAGTGACAGATCTGTCGTGGTATGAATCCCGGGACAACAGGGACTGCATTGCCTCCAAGTGGAGGGAAGAAGCAAACATCAGCTAAAGGAATATGCTCTAGTTTAGCAAACCTAGTGACCTAAATGTCTAACCCTGGATAAAGTCATGCTGAAAACACATCTCTCTTTCYTTTGTTGTAGCCTTAATAACCGCAACAATAATATCACAGTAACCTGTTAAAGCATCATCTTCACTTTCATCCCATTGTTTCAGTGCAAGCAAATGGTGGAATCCATTGGCCAGGCCCCTCTACAGTAACAGTAATATTTTACTAAGACACATTTTCACTTTTGGAATCACCTTGAATAAATCTGGGGTTATTTCTAAAAGAAAAGCTTCAACAGTTCTTCTGAGTTATTTTTTGACTGTACACAAGGGAAAAAAAATATGGATGTGGCTGGATGGTGATTGGAGGTTTTCCTTTTTAAAAATATCTAATGTTGAATCATTATTTTTCCACTTGGATCTCAAGTAAAAAAATTTCAAAGAAGAAACTTTTTGAAAAAATCTGTTAGTAACATGGACAGTTTCACTACACATCATCATGAAAATGTGTTTTATAGCAAATTCAGTGAATGCTCTCTTTAAGGRATTTTCAGGTACCACAACAAAACCTTTTCCATCTAGCACACACTTGAGCTTCCTTGGAACTGTTTTAACAAAAGTCATAGTTTCATACACAGTTAAAGCACAGTAAATTACTTCACTGTGAGGTTGTGAAACACCTGAACAGGTTGCCCTGTGAATTTTCCATCTCTGGAAATATTTGAGGTGAGGGTAGATGGGACCGTGAGTGAACTATSTATTGAAAAATGTCCTTGTGCATGSAGTTGGAACAGAAAACCTTTAAAGGTTCCTTCTAATTCAAACAATTCTATGATTTTATGTTTTTCTGTTGAATTATTTCCACAGATATTGATAAAACTGCATTTGGAATAAGTGAAAATAAAATTTTTAAAAATATTTCTAAATTTGATGCTTTATGAACTTTCGGTATGATGATAAAATAAGGCAGCAGTTTCAAGACAAAGTGCCCCAAATACTCTTTATGATAAACTATCTAAATACCATTATATCTAACAAAAAAAAAATCTCCCATGGTCATCTGTGACAGTTTTTATGTACCAGAGTTTATGTTTTGATCTCAATAAAAAAATCCTGAGGCAGTCAACTGTTAAGTTCAATCACTATTGARGATTTTACTTCAGAAATCTGAAAACAGATTGTTTGCAGAGTATGTGTTAATATTTCAGGTGTCTTGCATAAATAAGAAATTTATAAATCAATTAATCATAACCCAAGGATTAATTAAAGGCAGTAAAATCAAATCACATTCTATAATAAATTAATCTTTCATTTTTTCCTTGAAGAGAAAGAAAAATAWGTACTAGAGAGAAAACTATGAGATGTATTAGGAGTAATGATAGATCTTTTCTCTCATCCATAAAACTTTCTCAGAACCTCTGCTCTCTGTGAAATTAGAGAAMAAAGCTGAGAAAACTTAAAAACATATTGCTTGGCCATCCACTTTTTGTTTACCTTTATCTGGCTGGCAAAGGTGTTCTATTCTCTTAATACAGTCATAATATAAATTTTCATAAAATTATTAATATGTGATAGAGTGGGTGGAAGTGACAATTAAGGGAAATGTCTGCATCTATATTTAACTAATGTTTATGCTTATGCTCTACTTTGTGCTTGACATTTCTATATTAACAATGCAAATGTAAAATTCATGTAATAAGCAAAAAYCTAAGGTAGATCTCTGAATTTGCTAGGTTTTACACCATCTAATTAAGATGCATATATGTGYGAACTGATCTCAGTTGAATTTATGTAATTTAGGGTCATATCATAGATGAGAAGAAACTCAAGATGATGTTTTGTGGCTGGTTGAGATCTGGGGATGGAATAGGGAAGGAGGCAGTTTTGGATGTCAAGCAAAGGCAAGCATCATAGTTTCTATCACAGTTAAATAGAAAATAACTATTATGACTTTGGAATACCTTTTGTCAATGTGTTTCTCTCCCTTACTCAAACTAATTAGAATAAGATAGTTAAAAATCCACTAATGATTTTGACAACCCCGGCTTTAGAAGGTCCCATCTAAGCCTGGGTTTAATTGATCGTTGCAAAGACGACTGCAGTTTTTTTCAGATTAGACTGCCCAGGTGCTTCCAGATGGGCCCCAGCATGCAGCACAATCAAAATCACTAGTCACATTCTCAAAATCTTGGTTTGAGGTGCCTAGACCTCATTAGGAGCATGTTTATTATTCAGAAGCTGACACCTCATTGCAATAGGTAATGTGAGTCCTACAGGTTTTTTCAGTGGTGCAGACTGCTCTCCGAACAGCAGCAGCAGCAGCAGCAAAGCACTCTGCCCTTGGTGGCTGCATCTTACAAAGTCATGGCAGATGAAAACTAGCAAAATGAATTCGTGTCTGATGGGCTGTTTTTACCACGACAGCTGTGCTTTGAAGGTGGGCAAGCCAAGGAAGTTAAGTTTGGCTCACGCAGAGTGTTTGGCTCKGGACCAGCTCTGTGCCCATACATGTGAACGAGCCAAGCCAGTAGGAATATTTTGGCATTACCTTCTGGCTGTCACAGTGACCTTATATATCACTTCACGCATTCTCCCTTTTGTATGTGTGTAATCAGTTCCAATGGATCGACTAATGTTTTGGCATGAGTTTGCTTTGGCACTGGCTTCACATTTTCTGGCCTGTTTATACAASTTCCATCCAGCATGCCTGTAAAATTCATTAACAAATATTTAAGAATTACTAATATACATGTTTATGCTCTAAAAAATGGGAAAAGGGATAAATCTGAGGCAAATGTATTGAAAATAAAATTAGCAATGAAATTAACATAAGAACTTCCACTCTTTTCCATGTATCAAAAAAGGTCAAAATARCACCTAAATTTTTTCTCATTGCTCAGCTTAGATATTATGTATATGAAATGTAAAGAGATTTATTTGTATTCATATACATTCATATATTTATATGCAGGGCATATGTATGACCATTTGTCARATTATTATTTAAGAATGAGGGGAAAAGTCATTGTCAGTAAGTTCTTATCAAGAAAACAGTGGAGTACAATAGGGTTTTTTTGCCAATACTAGAGGAAGATATTTAAGATATTTCAATGTGATATTATATGTATCTACTCAGAAATTGTTTTGGAGCATGTTCTGCTACATAAACTTTCTATTTTCACCAAGTAGTGCCATCAATAATATTTTTTAATATTAAATTAGTGTGGTGATTTTTTTTTTTTTTTTTTTAAATTTAGACATATATACACATCATGGTTTAACTCCAGCTGGCAGTGAAGTACCACACAGCTGTTTGCTCACCATCACCCCCTCCATGGTGAGATGGGGAGGAGAATGGAAAGGAGAAAGGTAAAACTCGTGCATTGAGACAAGGACAGTCTAACAATTGAAATAAAATGCAATCATATTAATAAGAGAGATAACATAAAGAGAAAGAAAAATACCACCCAATGGAAACAAGAAATGTTTGTATAACAAGTTGTGTTTGTATAACAAATGTTATAGAATTGTTCACTCCCTGCTGATGATGTTCAGTCCATCCCCARGCAAGAAGTGGCCCCTCCCAGCCAAATCCCCCAGTAGAGGTACTGGGCATGATGTTCTCTGGTATGAAAGATCCCTCTGGACTGTTTGGGTCAGCTGTCCTGGCCACTCTCCCTCCCCACTTCTTGTGTACCTGATGGTCAGCACTACATAACAACAACTAAACCATCAAAGTTTTATCAACATTAATTCTTATTAAACCAAAATACAGCACTGTAGCAGCCACTAGGAGTAAAATTAACTGTATGCTAGGTGAAATAAGGACAATGCAATATTGATTAACATATTATAGTTGCTGGTAAAAATGCAAATATTCCTAATYATTTTTAAATCTCTGCAGAACTTCTGTTGTCTGAGATTGACTTTTTTTGGACACAAGATTTGAATTGTTACAACAAAGCAAGGACAAAAATTCTTACAAGCTGTTGTTGCTGTAATCATAAGATGACAATATAACTATACATGAAAATCTTTTCTTTTCATTGTAGTAGCAGTTACTAACCACAGTGAAGAAATGAACTTCACTGGATTAAATACAACATATAAATATGTAAAAAAATCTTTATTCTAACTAATGCCATCTGAATAGAGACAAATAACCCATTATGCCTCAGAAAGTTGTATATTCATTACTTTTGATATTTCACCATAAGAAAAATATGATTAATTGAAAATTAAATAGACAAACTCATGAAGAGACATTATTCTAAAAAAACTTCTAATAAAAGATATAATTTACTTTTTCATGTTGATGATAGGAAACTTATAGACCTAAAGAAAATGATCATAAAGAAGTTTATTTTTGTTACTGTGCAGTGTGTCTTAACTAAGGCTTGGAGGAAACACATCTTGAGTTCAAATTCTGGGTCTATTTAGTGTCTCTTCACTCTCTTGAATTGTGAAGAGGACACACACAACAGGGGTTATATTGAGGTCACCAATTGATTTCATTTAGGATAATTCACTGTCAAATAGTGGTAACCTTTACTCTGACCTTGAGATGGACTGAAACCAGTAAGCCAATGGCTAAGGAGAAAAATAAAATAAAGACCCTGTCCTTGAGTGCAAAAGAATGGAAATAATTTAAACAAAAGTAAAGCATCATACTCTTTGAATAACTTAGAATTCTGAGAATGAGCTTTCATTGTTTCAGGTGCTAAATCTTATCAGGTGCATTGACTCAGGTTCATCTGGCTAGCACACAGTTCAAGCAGAGAAAAGGACATCTCTACAGTGGAATTAAGACCTTTGGTACCTAAGGCAGTTGCTGAAACTTAGAAAAGATGACTCAAAATCCAAGTCAGTGTTGCATATATTACAAAAAAA
>NW_026623243.1:5117611-5132216 GCF_030028575.1 Malurus melanocephalus | reverse complement strand
CACCCAAAATTTTTTGAGACTTATTACTTTCATTTGAGATTATTTGAGTGTCTCAAAGGTTGAGATAAATGAATAATCTATTAATATTGTTCCTTGAACACTTTTCCATTTTACACACTAGATGTAGTCTGCTGTACAAATAAATCAATATTTTTTTTTAATATTTAAAGGGAAAACCAGAAAAATTGCTTTTTCATTTTAAAACCTCCATTCACTGAATTTTCAGTTTCTCATGTAAGAAAAATCCATTTAGGAACAACTGAAGGAGTTTGGTTTTTGTTTTTTTTTTGTTTGTTTGTTTGTTTTTTTTTTCTATAGATTCGATTGTAAAGTGTTAAAAACTAGTGGACTTTTGGATCCAGGCAGGATTTTCCCGCCTGGACAGCTACAGCTGCAGCCTGGTAGATACGGCTGATGTTGTTCCCTGTGAATTTATGAAAGGACAGGAAGCTGCTTGCTACTTAGTAAGGATATATTGGATGGTCAGAGCCTGAGCAAGAGGAAAATTATRTGGCATAAATGGTGGAGACTCTACAAGAGCTGGCTGGAAACAAGATGATTTTCTTCATAGCAGCCTGTATGGTTCTATGTTTTACACTTGTGACTAAAATAGTGTGGATTACACACATGTATTTGGTGTGAYACCTGTTTCTCACTGTGGCATACACCACAAAGGAACACACCTAATGCAAAAAAAGCTTAATGGTTGAGCAGAAAAAGATTAACATATACTGATTAACAAGATGCAACAAAATTGTGATGGAAATTCAGTCAAAATGAAAGAGTGCCCAAACCAGTTGGCAGTGTTCTTCATTAAGAAAAAATGTTCATCCTAAAAATTTAAGGATGAAGAAAGAATTCCAAATCTCAGTCTCTCTGAATTCACCAGGAAAACTTATTTCTCTTTTGCTGATGAGACTGAATTTTATAATCAAACAAAAATGAAATGTGACTTATGTAATGGTGTAAATTTTACATGGGTAAATTGATTTTACTGCATGCAATTTTGTGATGATAGAAACAAATGGGTAAAAAAGAAATAGGATTCAGCAGGCAAAAGAAAATTAGGAAAGGTTGTGTAAAAGGATACAGCAAGATTTTGGGATGTTTTAAATAAATTTGCGCTAATATACACAAAGTGTATATACACAAAGCCCAAGTGGAGAATGTATGAAGACTCAAAACTCTGGGTAAGAACAAATGCTTATTTTTGAAGTAAAAGAATAAATAGAAAAGTATTGACTTGCCAGTTCTATTTCAATTTGACGCATTAACCAAACTAATTTCATGTTAGAACCTTAAGAAAGCATGTAGAAAAATAATGGTCAACATTTATTTAAGATAAACAACAGTGAGAAAGAATAATGAAGATGCAGAAGAAATCATACATGTAACTGGACTTAGTAAGAATTATTTTACTCCGATTAAGAATTTTTCATTATATTCTCTTAGTGTAAACATGGAAATCTTCAAATACATATTGCAGCCAAAAGAAAGAATTACTGAATTCTTCATGACCAACCACTAATCTTAAAATGAAGCAGGAGAGAGGGAACAGATACTAAGGGAAGTTTTCTGATGGCAAAAGGAATTGAACATTGAAACAGGTTTGTGGTAGCAGCAGAACATCCACTGCCTGATTTTAGCTTTTTTTGTTAGGAAGGAGATAGATTGGTAAATTTTAAAAAGCCGCAAATGGATAAGATCACAAAGCTATGGTCTTGTGAGCTGCACTTTTCTGTCATTTACAGACAAACAGAACATCCCAATTTTATTTATCTTTATGAACAAATTACTGTGTAGGATATCATGGCCCTGTGAAAATAACAGAAAAAAAAAAAAGATTGTTACAAAAGCATCTCAATTAACTACGTCAGGAATGTCTGTCTAACCATCTAATGTAATGAATCATGAATTCATAGATCATGTAAAGGAAAATTAAAATGATGGAAATACTCTGCAGAATTTTTAAGGACAGAAAGCTCACAAACAACCTTTCCACCAGAGTTATTAGCAGAACTAGCACACACATTTTTCAAAGCGAAAAGGTAACAAACAATAATTTCAGTGGTGGCATAAAGTGATTCTTCAGCAATTCATCAGTCAAATCTCAAACCAATAATAAGTTACCCTATAAGCCTGTTGCAGATCTGGCAAATTTTTATTATAGTATAAAAATAAATTAATAAATGCATCAGGAAATTTAGGGCTGAGGGAAGTAGTACTATCATTAAATATCTATAAATAACTCATCATTACTTTTCCCCTTCTATTACCAAATGTAGATCTGAATTTAAAAAGCAGACAAAAACTGTCCCAGAGGAGAAAGGCAACAGGTAATAGGAAAGGCATAAAAGATGAATAATTGAGAATGATTTCTGTATATAAACACCAAAATATTTTCATAGTGGACACAAATATGTATAATTGCAGTGATATGGCTTTTTATCCAATGCACAAATGTATTCAATATCTAAGCATTTTTAAAAAATTATGTGCTTCACAGTGTACTCTCGAATGCACTTTGGCACAACTGACTGCTGGAACTTTATCTAACTTTCCTTCATGTCAATGAAAAAAATGCCTTTGGAAGGAGTGAAGAAAATAGTTTTACTGAAAGTTGGTTAGATTTATGATTGACTTTTATAATTTTTAGTTTCAAGAAGTGATTCAACTGTTAGATGTCACAGTCATTTATCTCATATTACATAGAATCACATGAAGGGAATTTAAATTTCCCTTGAAATTTAAAGGGCTTTATTTTAGATAGTCACCCCATCATTATCACAATGTTCAAGTTCTTCCTTGCCATAATTAAACTACCATAAACTAAATCTACAGAAAATATTAGTCAATATAGTAAAAATTTTATATCTTCTTCATTCCTAGTGTGTATAAAAGATTTTTTCTATTAGCTTTCTTGTTTTTATGCAAAACCAAAGAGATTTATGTAAATTGCATATATGTTAAGCCCTGAAAAATGGAATTTTACTGTGAACAGTCTCTGATTTGATACATGAGAGTCCTTATTTCCATCTGAATTTGTTTTGCACCTCTATTGCATAAATAAAAGTTATATTTGCATATTGTCCATATATCAGCAAAGCAATTCGGCTGCTATTGTGAAACATGGTGTATGTTTTCTGGAGTCTTAAACATGAATTACCTGTCTYGCAAATTTCCTAATTAGTTCAACCAATTTTCTTTCTGTCTCCAGGTAATATGAATCAGTGATCTGAATCTGATGTTGTTAACAAAATAGAGCTGAACAAATGTTTTAGGTCACAGTCTGTTTATAGCATTAGAAAGAGTGCCTTATTTGTTCCCTGATTTATATTTTTTGATTTATTTATTAATTTATCAGCATTAAAAAAATAAAAAGAAGAAGAAAAAGAAAGGATTCCCAGATTTTTGTAATGATTCACATCAGTTTCAAAGTACCCATGGATGCAGCTGTCAGCTTTCAAGGGAATGTTAATTTTAAATGCAAGATTTCAGTGTCAAAAGATGAAGGTATTYCTACAGTATGATTCACAATTCTGTCTGATTTTGTACATCTCTACATTATTAGACAATTTTTATTCCTGCAATTTCAATTCACCTATGGTGATTTCTATTTATTTAAGTCTGAAACAATTTATTTTTTTTAAAAATCAGATTAATAGAACTTGAATTTATTAATCCATACAGTGCATGGTTTTGCATCTGTAGTGTAGCTCATATTCTGTAGTGGAAAAGTCCAGTAATAGAATTACTGACTGTAATGCAGAAGTAACCTGTGGAAGTTGCTATTGTGGGTATTTTTGTGGTATTAAGAGATTAACACAAAATACTTGTCGGGATGAAATTCATTCCCAGCTTTAACTTTAGCAGTGAAAAAACCAATCACTGGGATACCTTTAATGACAAATGTATTCAAACAKGCGATTCAAAATTTATCCTTAGCTTAAAATCCAGACTGTGTCTTTAGTGATGTTTCAAGTAGTGAAACTTTAGGGAAATTCCCTCATTTAACTCCATTCCTTGGAGTCATTCTTTCAGAGAAGGGCAAAACTTCTGACAGGGATAGCCAGGGCAACTGACACAAAYTACAAGAGCTTTTCTGTGCCATAAAAGCCATGCTCAGAAATMAAATAGGAAAGGTGTGTTACAAAGGGAGGGATGGCCCAAAGTAGGCATCGCTCAGAGATTGTCTGGGYATGGGTCTGCTTGTGGAAGTGGTGAGTGGCTTTTTTATCCTAGTGTTAAACTGTTTTTTTTCTTGATTCATGAGTTTTTGTTTTGTTTATTTTTTGTTTTTTTTCTTCCTGATTCTCTCTGTCAACCCTCTGGGGAAGTGAGTGAACAAATAGGCAGGGGTCGACCTACCCCACTGGCAAATATAACTTTAAAATTATATCAAAATGTAAACTTAATTGAAATAGTGGCTGTGGTATTCAATTACAATCCTCAGTTTAATATTTTAATAATTCATAGAAGTTTTATATTGGCAATTCTCAGTATAAAAACTATGGTGGTTATCTTTTTATGCACTTAAATAACATGATGTTATATGCATAAATCAAGTTGTTCTATGCATAAAATGCATTCAGGCACTAATCCCACAGATGATTGTATATCTGTGCAGAGAAACTGTGTTCAGTTATTACATTTCTGAAGGATTTTATGTTGTCATAGCATATGCAAGATCTTCTAATATTGGCCATGTGAAAATTTAGTTAAGGATTCGGAATTGATTTGCACATTTTTAGAGTCTGACTTAATTTTTTTTTTTTTTTTTTACCTGCTGCAGGGTCTGTCTTTGAGTCCATAAATGTTTCTGTTGTGAGAGTGTCTGCTATAAAGAAGATAAACCTAATGTTATTTGGATTTATTTATAAATGGAAATATTAAGAATTAAGATGAAGCTCCCTACATGGGCATATGTTTGTGTAATTTCATGGAAGATTATCATAAACAACTCAAAGAAAAGACCTTGATGCTGCCACAAGCAAGTTCAGTYGATAGACTTACCCCATGAAAGTAATTTAAAGTGTAGTCAAGAGGTGGCCATGAATAGTGCATACTAAAGCTTTGCATTTTCACCTCCCTAGGAAGAGGGGATATTCTCATTGCTGTGAAGCAGATGGTTGTTGCTGACAGAGACAGCATTAGGAATCACAGAAAGATCCAGAAATAATGCTTTTTTCAAGCACTGCCTGTAAGAAAATTCTAAAACTATTCATAGTGCACTGTGTATTCTGAGAATGCAACATGCAAAGGTTTTGCACATTGGCTTCTCATGAAAAAATAGTTTTGCACATCTCTCAGCTAATTTCAGTGAAATTATATAGAGGAGTCCCAGTTCCAGTGCAATGAATGAACAGAGAAGGCAAGACCTGTAAGTACCTTAATTTTGGTCAAAAAAATACAGAATGAGTTAATAACAAAAAGTGATAGTGAAACTTGTTTGATAGAAAATCATGTTCCTTTCCTTTTTTAGTTAAGCATCCTTAGACATAGAGAAGAAAGATATCACACTCTWATTCCTTCTTTTTCTAGTTCATATGCAGTGGCAAAAATGAGGAGGTAAATTCTGAAACATTTGCATTCCTTTATCTCCTTCTTGGCTTTCTCCATGAGAAAAATAATGAAGGATTAAAAGAATATTTATAAAGATAAACAAGCAAACAAGAATTAGTTTTCCTTATTAAAGGGATGTTTAATTACCCCAAAGTGAAACATCTATAACATTTAATCTGATAAGAAAAAATCTTAATTAATCAGAGTAATTGAACACAAAATTGAAAGCAGTATCCATTAACTAGGAAAGAAAAATGACAACATAGTAAAGTACTATATGCATTATTAATTGTTTTAGCAGATTCTATTAGAACAACTGGATTAAAAGGTCCTTTGAAGATGTCTTTATAAGCTTCTCTTTTCAGTAATCATAAATCAATTATAAAATATTATTAAAACAGTGAGCATACTTAATTTCAACTGTAAAAATTATTTTACTTTGTTCAAATCTCTCCTCCCAAGATTTCATTTAACAGTTTCTAGAATTTCCTTTTTCATATAAATTCCTAAAAAAAATTTAAAAAAAAAGAAAATTATTTTACCATCTTCAGATAATTGTTTTCAAATTTTCAAATAGAGAACAGATTGTGTAGAACATTTTATCCTTGCTACAACTGTCACAAAAAAAAAAAAAAAAAAAAAAAAAAAAAAGTCTTCAGGGTGGTTATTTGATATTTTAAAAAGTTATACCTGTCAAAAACTAACCTTTTGAAATAGAGTGTGGAATGTACTATGATGTTTGAACATATGCACATGATTGAAGAGTTTTATAACACAATAGTGCTATTTGTGTATCAAACTAGTCATAAATTATCACCCTATCAGGGAGATAGGGGGACATTTGTTCTTATGTAGATGAGTAAAATGGGAAAACAAATAAAGAAAATTATTTKATCAAACTGGGTAACATCTACCATAGCACCAGAACTAGCATCTGGCTGTGAAATTTTCACATTTCCAGGTTTCTGTTCCTTACAGCAGATTGCTTCATTTTTAACTCTGCCCTTTTCTTGTCCATTGAAATATTTCATCCCACTGTCTTTCTTACTGTGTGAAGCTTCCATGGAGGGCAAAATGAGCAGCAATTTATCTTTAAAGAAAAGAAAAACAGTAAAATTTAACAGAGGATTCTTAGGAGAAATAACCAAATTCTTAGGAATTTAGAAATGGAAATAAAGATCTATTGCAAAACATGCCACCAGCTGATATTTTCTTGTAAGATGAAATGAGAATGATACAAGATTGTTGGCAAATCTTGTTCTCTCTAAACACCACAGATATTATTTCTTCTAGGCGTGACCACTTCATCATTTCATAATTTCTTTTTCTTATAAAGGTATTAGGATATTGGAAATAAAATTGTTTCAATTGTTGAAAATACTGTATCCTGTGAGAGCAATGTCACTGTGGCTGTTTGTGTTAGATATTTGTCTGTAGCCTGGAGTTTCTAGGCCAGGAGATGTAACTTCCCCAATGGTTAAGCAGCAACTCATCTGTGATTACATAACACACATTTAATGCTCCCCACAGCAAAGAGACAGAATAGATCTGATTTCACAAAATACGGTTAAAAATGAAAACTTCACCTGCAACTGCTAATTAATCTTGTTTGCATTAGCTTGTTGAAATGGTAAAGGCTGATCATGCAGCAGAGTTAAACAGAAATTTGACTAACAGTCATTTGACTAATACTCAACTTCATTCAAGAAAGGATGTGTTTCTCACTGTGTGTGTGTGGCAGTGACTTAAATTACCAACAGCACACAAAATTTGCCAAAGGCAGGGAAGTGACACCAGAAAGCACAGCAATGTGCTGCCTGCCAGGACCTCGTGGAATGGCCTTTGGAAAAGCCAGTGACACATCTATCCGTGCCTTCTGGTTCACTGGCTGTGATTTAACTTCATGAACTTGGAAAGACAGTAGAACTTCTGGAATCTTGTTACAAAGATTATTTTTTTCAACTTTTTGTTCATATTTCAAGGGAAAATTTTCTGGAAGGGCACACTAACACACACACACGTATATGAGGATTAATTGTTTATACAGGAGTTTATGTGTGAATGCGTGGAAGGACACAGTGATGTGCCTGGGATACACTTGGGATTGCTGACATTAGATCACAGCAGAGCAGCAGATATTAGAATAGTACAACAGATTTCAGAATAATAGCTTCAGTTAGAATATAAGCACTATGTTGGAGCAAAGAAATATTGATAACCGATCAGKGATGTCAATGTAACCATTAGATATTCATAACATTCAGTAACTACAGTATCATTTCTGTACCTGTAATATGTGTGGATCAATACATATCTGAAATGGATTAGTAAACAATTTTTTTGCAGACTGATCTATTCAGCATCATTCCAGAAAGGATGATTCTCTGATTAATTTGTGGTAACAAAATATTAGTGGTTATCAGGAAAACACAGCTTGAAGGCTGTCAAAGAAAATCAAGAGCTTGAAACAGAGACCCTGACAGTGTGAGTAAAGATCATGATGTAAGCCCTGAAAACRTGATCTGGTTGGCCCAGGGCCACAGAAATGTGTCACCAATGTTTGGTTGCTGTTCACTAAAGGCAGGAAGCCTTACTAACTGGGAATAAAAACATGGTTTTGAGGAAAACAAAGAAGCAAAAAATGAATATGCAGTGTATGTAAAAYATTCCATATATAATAAAATGCAATAGCACATGGAAATGGGAATCTGTGAATAAAGATGAAGTAAGTAGACTGTCAGTAAACATATAAACAGAATTTTAAATATGCTGAGGAACAAGAAGGAAGAAATCCTCCATCAACAAAAGATGTTTACTGCCAAATGAGGATGTTGACAACTCACCATAGTTGAATCTCTTCCACCTGAGGAAGACAAGTGCCTTTGACCTTGGCATGCTGGACAGGCTTTGGGGTTGAGCCTTACGCCAGGGAAGAGGGCTGATACTAAAATATTTGKTTTTATCCATTTAAATTCTGTCATTATAAGCTGTTACAGTAATTAATTGTGACTGAGTTAATCATATGTCCTTCACTAGATTGATAACACTTTAATTAATCTAACAATAAATCCTTAGTTCTGTATATAAGGTGTATTTCTTAACACACATAAATTAYATGCAGTCTTTGGTCTTGTACCCTGCCCTTGAGCTCATTTGTAATTTAGATGCAGCATTGCAATGCCAAAATAACAGAATGTCTGAAAGCACACACAATTTTATTCACATTTTCACATTTATTCTGAGTATCTTGCTTTAACTCATTTAAATCAATCCCTTGAAAAATCACTCTCAGTTCTCAAACTGAATTATTCCATGGTAGTTTCATTAACTAKAAATGTAATTTTCATGCCTACCACATATTTCCCAATATTGAAGGCTTTTCCAAAAGCTTGATGTGGTATTCTTCGGTTCACATTTTCATGCAGACATTTTTAACAACCTTCATATACGCTGTCAGGCTGGGAAGCTTAACTGTGGCTTGTGATCATTTCATCCATACAAATAAAGCATTGGATTTACAGCATGTACTTTAACATTATGAATTTCAGAAACACAGTCAGGGACTAACTCAGGAGATAACCAGATTCATTTGAGGCTATTAAACATTTATATGAAGAAATAAAGATTCAGTTTAAAAATCACCCATCACAAAACACCTAATATACTATTTTGATATTAAAATTTTAAAACAATGTGAAATTTAGCCCAAGATAGGACTTTTAGATATTTTTAATATTATTTTTGCATTCCCAAACTACCCTAGAGGTGAATGCTGATGCATGCTAGTAGCTTGACATAGTGACATAGTTACTGTAAATTAAGGATCGCTGACAACTGTACATCATGAAAATCTGGTCAATCAGCACAGCTCTATAGAGGACATTTTGCATTGCTGATTTAGATGTGTGATGTCAGAGACTATCTCCTGTTACAAAAGTAATGGGTACATTTTGGGTGCAGGAAAAGCAGTCTATTTTTAAAAATAACTGATGAAGGTAGTGTAATCAAAAGCATAATACAAACAAATAAATAAAATCACACTATGAAACTGAAATAAAATGAAGCCGGGGAGAAGAAAACACCCACCTTACTACAACCTCCTTTCAGGGAGTGGTAGGGAGTCATAAGGTCTCTCCTGAGCCTCCTTTTCTGCAGGCTGAACAACCTCAGCTCCCTCAGCTCCTTCTCACAAGGTTTGTGCTCCAGCCCCTTCACCTGCTTAATTTCACTTTTTTGGACGTGTTTTATTTGGAGATTTTTGCAAGGAAAAAAAAAAAAAATGGCATACCCAAAGAACCATTTGCCATCTACCCTGGGTTTTGTAACCCCATCTTCTCCAAAATCTGCTGAAAATCCTGGTCTGGAATTCACTCTTACTCAGCTGAGTTTGAATTAATATTTCCTACTTCCAGCTAAAGTGCTTATGATATRGTGTTTTTTGAGAATGATCTTTGGTATTCATTCACTTTGAATAGATGCTTTAAAAATGAGCTACAGCCAGGACTAGGCTTCTAGTTAAGATATCTCTCAGCTGAGTGTCTGAATGTCATCAGTAGCCTATGGTTTCACTAATGTAGTCTTCTTAYTAGTTAACTTGCAAAAAATGAAACATCTCCAGAAGAAAATATTTTGAGCATCCCTGTAATTTCGTTGAGTCACAACAGATGATAAAGGTAGGAACAGAGTAGTGATCCCTTGTGTCTCCATCCCATCCTGGCCAGCAATTCTGCCAATGCAACCATATGCAACTATAGATTTTGTATAAACCATGGTAGCTGGAATATTTTCTCCACATCCCATCTTCCTAAGTACTTAGCAGGATGAAAYGTGAGTGTTTAGCACTCGGTGTCAAAGAGGGGCTGAGACAGCTGTTTGTTCAAATCAAGAATACATTATATTTGCAGGAAAATGTTCACATCCTGGCTGCACAAACCATTATATTCATTTGAGATGAATATAAARGAAGAAATGAGCAGCACACTGTTTTCTATAGCAGTCGTTTAAAGACTGAACTGCTTAGATGACGGAAGAGAGGACAACAATGAAAAATTCACAGATTACAGGACACAGGCTTTGCACAGTTCTATAGAAATCAGAGCTATAATTTACAGTTTAARCACCTAACTCTTTCTTTTGCCTATGTCAGCTGAATGACACACATGCAAAAAATGTTCTGGTTTGTCATATAAATATGGGTTTTCTTTAATCTATGTGGTGCTGAGTGGCTCAGGCCTCTCCTGATTTCATTATGTAAGAATGGCAGATTGAATCCCTAGTATGCAAATGACTCATTGAAATATTAAACTAATAGTCTGATYTCATTATGCAGATTTGACATAAATGAGATCAATGTCACGGATTAAATTAACAAGTAAATAACTTAAAAGGGATAATAGGTGTCTTATCACCCCCAAAGCATTTGAGATTGAAACAAAGACCAGGCTTTACATCTGTTTTTCTCTTTTTTCTTAGACAGTCAGATCTGAAGATGGAAGAGGGCAGACAGAGACCCATCAAGCTTCCAGTTTTACAGAGGGAAAATACAGATGCAGTACCTCTCTTAGAATTATATGCAGGGACTTACTGTGYCTTACTGAACAACTTAAAGGAAATAAGTCTCCATTCCTTTGGGATCAGCCATCAGATTTGTGTCTGATCACAGATGGCTTCATGAAATAAACAGAAATGCAGCCACAATGCACTTACATGCTACAACCTSTGGGGACTCTGATGGAGGGATAGGAACTGGGACCACAAACTTGCTCTCCCTAAAGAATATAACACGGAAAAGAGCAGGCATTAGGAAAAACTTCATAAAATTTCACTAATCGTCAGTGTAAAAGACAAACACACATTTTGTGCTTACTACTGGATAGGTATCCAGACTCTGTTTGCACACTTGACAAAACACATCACAAGCTTTTGAGTGAAATGTGGAGATTGAAGTTAGTTTTCTTACCCCTGTTCTTAATATTTTTTTTTTTCAAGTTGAATGGGTGATTTTCTTTAATTAATATCTTTGAACAGGTATAGGTCTTCCTACATTAATCTGACTAATTCCATAATCCCATTTTCAAATCAGATGTTCAGTATGTTAGGGCTACTATTAAGACTTGTGTATCTGTCTAAAAAAAAAAGAAACAGGAAACGAATACAATATTCCAGAGGGGAAATGCAAAGTCCCTTTTGAAGATGTGATTTATAATTCCTTTCTGCAGTATCATTCTTTCTATCACATCAGATATTTCAGCTTTTACCGAGCTTGTCATWCCTTAACAGCCGCAATTTCCTTCTGAAAAATACAATACCGTTAGATGAAACACAAAATCATGATTTAGAAGTTCTTGAGGCCGTTTAATTTGGCTGAAGTTGCGCACAAGGCTCTCCCCGCTCCTCGGGACGCCGAGCCCGGCGGGAGCGGGCGCTGCCGCAGCCGCGGAGCTCTGCTGCCATCTCCAGGTGCCGATGATGCTCCGAGCTCCGCTCATTACAGAGATCAATTAACCTCCCCCTGCAGCCCAGAGAACGCCACTTCTGTCCTTTTGTCACTGCGGAATCTGTGCGCAAATTGCTATGGCGAACAGCACATTTAGTACTTGCGGTGTTACTGGGCTGCCTGGATAATCTTCAAAATGACAAATCACTGTCTGCCCGATTAATTTTCTTTCTGTCAAGGCTAGAAAGATGAGAGATTTTGGGGACATGGTACAACGTGTCAAGGAAATGCCAGCTGTCTCCATAACATCTCAGTGCTAACAATGGAGGGAGATTGATGATTCGTACACAGTGCTGTTTTTCATAACTTTAACAAATCTGAATTCCTCAGCAGATAAAGTAATGGAATCTGTCAGTCAGCAGGAGAATACTCAGAGCAGCAACAGAWATTTAAATAATCAATATTGTAACACTTGAAAGTGGTTGTAATAAACCAAAGGAATTTAAATTTTCACACAATAAGAGAGATATCCCTTTTACTCATTCCTCATGATGGCTGTACTAAAGACATAATCACAGAGACAAACTTAAAGGAATCAAGATACATTTTTCTTTCACAAAGAGAAGTACTTCTCCTTGGCAGGTATTAAGATTTGATATAGATGAAGATTTGATATATATGTGCCACATATTTAAAGCAATGAAAAAGTCTCATAGAATTGAGCAGCACCCTTCAATTATTAGATACAATATTGTATCTAAAATATCTGACATTAATGACAGATACTTGCATGAATTGCGAGGATACTCCAACATTTCTGAAGTCTTACATGCAGCACAGTCCAGACTGAGCCCTGATGGTTTAGGATTACTTTCTAGATCTGGACAGGTCTTCCAGGTCATGAAATAATAACAGCAGTATCTCCCATGCTTCACCTTATAAACTTACCAAGGTGCTATTTGATAGAAATCTCAAGAGAAATCAATGMGCTCTATCAACAAATATATCTAAAAGGAACAGTACTGTATCAAAAAGGAAACTGGTGCCTCAGAAAGAACAGACTATAATTCCCTTTCCTCTGGGGAACCACTCTCAAAGATTACTGTAGTTTCTGGTTTATAACACAGTGGGACTGGAAGAGCCCTCACAGTACCCTTCTCACACCTCCATGGCAAAGAGATCTAGACTTTTTTAATACAATATATTTATTTTTTCAGGATTTTCAGACTCCTATGAATAGCTTAGATTTCACTGAAACTTTATCTGTTTTTACCAAAATATTCTTGCAGAAAGCACATACCAGTTTTCTAAGTGATATATTTTCTGTATTTTATTGATTCTCCCATACTGTGAAGAAGCTTATACAGAGTGCGCTTTGATGTAATGCTTTTGGATTTCAGTAAAGCTTTCGATGCTGTCTCTTACAGGATCCTTCTGRACAAAATGTCCAGCCACAGTGGGTAAACTGTGATGGGTGAGTAACTGGTTCACAGGTTGGGCCTGAAGTTGTGTCAGGGAAGGTTTAAGTTGGATATTAGAAAAAGGTTCTTCACCCAGAGGGTGGTTGGGCACTGGAACAGCTCCCCAGGGAAGAGGACACAACCCCAGCCTGACAGAGCTCTAGGGTTTGGATAAAGGTCTCAGGCACATGGTTTGATTCTTGGGGATGGTACTGTGGAGGGCCAGCAGTTGGACTTAATGATCTTGGTGGGTTTCTTCCAGCTCAGCCTATTCTGTGATTCTGAAAGTCTGTCATTTTCCCTCTCTCTCTCTCTCTTTCTGCCTTTACTCTTATTCTTTACTATAATGAATCTGAATAAGAATCTTATTAGGGGCTCAGTAAATGAAACATAAACTGAACTTGTTCTCTTGACTTACATGCCTTCTGAAAAGGAACAGATTATGTTTCATTCTCACATAGATGAATGCTGAACATCTTCCATGCAGTAAAGGCCACACAAAATTGCAGACTCCACTACTGRAGAGAACTAATCCTATCACAAAAARAACACAAGTTTTCACAGGAAGAACATTGCCTTAGAATTATGGAAATTATTAAATTGGGATGCTGAGGAAACCGACTTTTCCYTCTGAGCTACACAGTGATATGTTCAGATGCCACAGCTAATAAAATACCCCAGCTCTCCTCAAGAGACAATGAGAATAAGGAAACATATGTATTCCTCTATTCTACACTATTGTGAACACATTATTTTGTATTTCAATAAATATTTCCAAATTAAGAGTTTTTATGCTGGTCTTTAATTATCAGCTTCTGGGTCTCACCAAAGGAAGGAGGTGTGCTACACGTATCTTCAGCCTAATTATTAGGTGACGTTTTTATTTTTGGAAGWAATAGGAGTCATGAGGAACACCAAAAGGAGGGAGATCTTTGGAACCAACTATGAAGACACCAGCTACAGAAAACACATACATATTGTTGCTGTTTTAAACCCTTCAGCTGGGACTTGCTTTGAGGTTAAGATATTTGAGATTAGATGTTAGTTTGTGGTGGTTACGTGTGAGCTAAGGGCCTTAGGTAACATTATGATTATATCTAATTCAAGACTGGGTTGCCTTGGTTCATTCTTTTTTGAATATTTTCTT
>NW_026623243.1:5111040-5117461 GCF_030028575.1 Malurus melanocephalus | reverse complement strand
TACCCTAGCATATTAGGTCCTTCACTGCACATCAAACCATGTGTGTAATGAAGCCAGGAATACATAAAATRGAGTTAACCCCTGTCTTCATGAATTTATAATCAAGAATTCAGATTAACAGGATATTGATATATTTCTTTATATATAATTTTCCTTTTTACTCTGCCTATGCTTCTTCTCTACATAAAACTTTCCTTCATCTAATCTTCTTTTTATTTTCATGTCCATCATTGTTACTCAAAAGCACTTTCTAAAGATTAGAAAAAGATATTCTGCTAAATYGTTTCCATAAAAATAATATGCAGCCATAGAACCATATAAAACTAACATTCTCTGTATGTATAAGAAAAGCAGAGTTTGAATCTCATCTTTCTGCCTTCTCACCCACAGAGAAACTAGAAGTCAGTACTCTGAAACTCAGGAAAGGCAGGGACAGACAGCTTAAATCAGGAAAAAAAATCATCTGGAAAACATGGAGTCGAGATTGAAACCATTTGCTGTAGTAGTACCAGGCTGAAACTCAAAAGACAGAAGGATCCCTTAAGCTCATTTTTTCCTTGCTGCAGTCACCCCGGCTACAGWCCAGGACCAACTTGTCTGAGCTGATAAGATCTGACAAGATCACAGTCTGTTGTGGAATAGCTTCAGGCTACCATTTTTTGTTGTTGCTGTACTTGCAAAGGCTTGGAGAATGATATAAAACCAATCGGAGACAAAATCCAGTTCCTTTTCATAATGYTATAGAACTGCTTTCAGTGGCAAAATTAAATTCAATTTACTATACTATTTAAAAGTTAAATACAAATATGTTCTATTCTAACTGCAAAGCTGTATATTTGGTATCTGTTCACTACATTTTCTGATGGAATACAGAGGTGTATTTGAGAGAARCAAAAATGAAAGAACTGATTTACATCATCTGAGAATCTCAGTGTCTTCCCCTTGCTATGAAAACTTCCCTCAAATGCCCTCATGAATCATTCCATGATGTATATAAAGAATTCACAACCTGTAATTAACTGGCAACTGTTCCTTTGAAAAAAWATTCACTGCTTACACAGACAGAATTATTTTATTCATGACTGTGTTTTCATATGATCTTCCATCTGGAAATAAAGATTTGGATTAATTTTTTCTAATTTTAGATAACTTATTTGGGCATATGATTATGCTAGTGCCTTAGTTCCCATACCTTTTGCACATAATTTTTTTATGTAATGARTGCAATCAGGATATCTTCTCCTGGCTTTTAAATTCCCATTGTAAGAAAATGAGRAACCAATTATTTCTAGACCTTCTTTTTTTTCCACATGACAATAGTGAATATGGGTAGGTCTCATATAGTTACTTTACTTAACACTGTTTCAAAAATTAAAGATAATCACTTACAGGATGATCTCATATGTATCACCAGCCATGAAAAATTAGACAGAAACCTCCTAACT
Source organism: Malurus melanocephalus (assembly GCF_030028575.1). NCBI lineage: Eukaryota > Metazoa > Chordata > Aves > Passeriformes > Maluridae > Malurus > Malurus melanocephalus. The sequence goes on along the minus strand of NW_026623243.1, from coordinate 5,116,016 downwards.
AAACTGATGAATTTAGTTGAACCTACAAATCTCAGATTTAAGGCCAAAATACATCCTAGATCTCGGGGAAAAAAATCACAGAACCATCAGAAAACTTAGTTAGAAGGAATTTCTGGGGTCATGAGTATGACAACCTGCTCAATGGAGGGCTAGTTGCAAAAATTCAGAAAATTAGGAAAATTTCTATGAATTAAGATTCCACAGCATCTCTGTTCTTATGGGTTCATTTAAATTATGGAATTATTTGTTTTGGAAGGGGACCTTGAAGATTGGTGGGAATACCTGAAGATTATTAGACTCTGTAATTAATTTATTCTTGAGCTGAACAAACCATATTCCTCAAGCAGGTCTTGTATGCCTTCTGCTCCATTTCTCAGACATCTTGGAGGCACTTTGGCAGCCATCTCTGTCTGCTGATATTTCTGTTTCAAAAGTGGACCATTCTTGATGCAGAGTCATAAAGAGGACTAATAGCTTCCCTCAACCTGCAAGTGATACTTATGATGTTGCAGCCCTGTATATGGTTAGGGTTCACCCCAAAGTGATTCATCCCAAAGGAACTCACTGCTGATCCATGCTCAATTTGCTGCTCACACGACACCCAGGTTGTGTCTCTGCAGAGCTGTTGCTCAGCCCAGACAATTTCACRGGGTCATTGTCCTCCAAGTACAGGACTTTTCTGAACTCCCTAAACAATTCCTAATGGGACAATTCCTCCTTCATGTTAACATCCCTCTGGAAGGCATCAATTTGGTGTCACTCACAGACTTTCTAAGGGTGTATTCTTTCCCAAGGTCCAGAGCATAGAAGAAAATATTAAACAATGCTAATGTCAATATTTATTCTTGAGGAGAATAATTTTGGTCAAAACTCATAGATTTGATCAAAATATAAAGGCAGAATGCTGCCCAGCTAATATAGAATCATAGAATAATGAAATATGCTGWGTTGAATGGGACCCACTGCAGATCATCCCAGGAGTTTTTGAGAAAGATTAACTTTTTTTGCTGTACTGTATCTATGGTCATGAACAGATCTTAAAAACCATACAGTAATATGGATAATTAAAAACAAGCTGTTGATGCTTATTTCCACCAGAGACAAGCRAGGAATTTAAGAAYTCTAAATGCTTAATGATATGAAACWCGACTTCAGGAAGAGGAACTCTTGGGAATACTTTATTTTGTGGTTGCCTATTCAAACTATTTCTATCATATTCCCAAGGAGTATGCTGGGAACTGGGTATCACTCATAGCAAAAGTACTGAAGAAGAATTACTTAATAAACACTWATCTCTAATCCTTTTCCTCTTAACAGTGCCAAGTTACTCACACAGCCCAAAGTAGATGTCTTTTGGATTTTATCAGCCTGAATTTTTCCCTGGCACAGTGAACAATGCAAAGTTGCACTGGTATTACAGAATGTAAGTTGCACATATTTCATTATCTAACATGACATGTTTTTGTGATTGGGCACGGCTTGCCAAAAAGGGAGCACTAACTGAAAAGTGGCTTTTTCCCATGGTGCCAGAAACATAATTCATAAATATAACATTTGAATTAAAACAGTCAGAAGAATGACTCTTTTTTTGATGAAGCAGCAAGAAACCTATTATTAACTCTGTCCTGAAATGCCTATTAGAAAAACCCTTTTTGTTTTACTTTCTTGACAGAAAGGATGCATACTATAGTGAAAAAAGCACATGTGTGTGCCTCTGCATACATGCATACATGTGCATATGTGTATGATTGCTTGCTTAAGGTATTACCCTCAAATTTAGTAAAGAATACTCTAGCAAGACTTAAAAATTAGCAACTCTATGTTGTTAAATCTTCCAGAATCAGTTCCTTTGTTTACAAATTCTCCTAAATATAGAAAATACATCTGTCTTTGTAACAACTTACCTCTTATCTGAAACTATTCTGATTTGTATCCTTTGTCCTTGATATTCAGTGTTTCCTTGACCTCCACACTGAGAACTGGAAAGATATATATCAGGCAAAGGAGGAAGCATCCCTTTGAAACAAAGTATCTTGTGTTTCTGATTAGATAAAAATGAGTGCTCTTTTGAATGCTTGCAACAGGTAAAAAAATGTACGATACTGGAGTAGGTTTCAGCCTGAAGGTCAGAGTCAATGTATAGAGAGCCTCTTGCTGATGCATCAGCCTCTCCCCCTCCTGAGTTCTGCTCAGAGCTGATGTGTGACTACCCTTCACAACACCCACACTCAAAACAGGGACATGCTGAAGGAAATCATGTTACCCCACAGAGGTCTGGAGCAACTGAATGCAGAAAATAGTCCCTTGGAAGTGTTTGCAGGTGGTAAAATGGAAAAAAAGTTGTGAAATTGCACRCTGTTGCTGGTCAGGACAATCACACATCCCTCACTATTTGCAGATTATTTCCAAATATTGCCTATTTATTTGTTATTTTAAATTGTCTCACACTACCAGGCTGTGATTTTCAGGAGTAGAWTTTCTTGTGTGAGTCTAGACCTATTAATCTTTCTGTTTGTGCTCTGTCAATTGTTGTAAAGATTCTTTGTTGTATTGCAACTAAAAATTATTGAGATTCCAACACACACAGACATCCATACGCATACACAAGAACTAATGATACAGGAAAAAAWATCAAAATCTTTCATCCCAAGTAACCCTTAGATAAACAATTGCAAGAATGAATCCTTAGACTTTTGTTTGYATTTACAATCAATTTCACATCCTCATAGCAGTTATTATTATTATTATTTCAAAATCATTTCAATTTGGGATTAAGGCATCTTGAAACCAACACAACTACACCTGGTGAAATTTTTTATGATAATCTAAATTTGCTGAAATTCAGGGTTGTTTATTTCATCCAAAGCTCAGTCTATGAGGAACCATTCATCTGTATGGAGACCATGTGAAAACAAGATGCATAATAGCCTGCACAATTAGAGGTTAATGAGAAAAACATTAATTTCAGCAGAACTGTGATTGCATTTTATAGGCAGTGTGATACTTAATCAAAATAAAATATCTGGGCTGCTACACGATCATGTCATTAATACACATCCCTGTTCCTGATAGTAGCTTCTGGCAGTTTCAATAAGCTAAATTCTAACTTTTTAAAGAATAATTAGAGTCATAAAAGATGCTACAATCTTGCCACRTAATCTGGAATAAATAGTTAGCAAAGGAAGACATAGAAAAATAACCTATTTCTGGTTTGGTTTCTTTTCTACTTTTCATAGACTTTTTAGAGACTTTTCAGATTTTTCAGAGACTTTACAGAGTTGTGGTAAACAGACCCATTCTCTCATTCAGGTTTTTCTTCAACCAATTTTTATGTATCTCTACACTGAGTACTCAAAAAAGTGAAGAATGTGGAATTTATCTATGTGAAGTAGGTTAAAAATAGTAAAAACATTAATATAGGGAGTTGTTAAATATGGAATGAAATGTGGTAGTTCAAAACCAAACAATTTCAAGACTAAAGAGAAATATTTGGAGGTTGAGAATACATATAAAAGAGTAAACCATAKGCACAATTACCACTTGAAGTACATCAAAAGTTCTGCACAGTAATTGTTAGTTAATTTATACCACTTGCTTCCATTTTGGCAACAGATGACAAGTTTAATCTGGAAATGTAATGAGCTATTTATAATTTTCAAAGCAAATAGCAATCACAGATTTCTTAGGCAGAGATTTACATCCAAGATTCTCTGGGAAAAAATATAAGCAAGAATTAATTCAGCCAAGATTATATAAAAATATTATATTAGTAGAATATCAGTTCCAATTTAATTATTATAAAATAGATAAACTAAAACTAAGTCATCTGTAACCAAAATATTAACAAATACTAATACTACTTTTATTTATAGCCAGAAAAAAAAATAGATATTTGTATAAATTGCATCTATTATTTTAGACCCTCTACATCTTGGCCATTGTCAGAGACAAGCAACAGACTGGGACAGTAAGTGCAGGTATTTTTGGGATTTCCCATCTTCTTAAGTAAGAAGAATAATGAAGATAAATCAAAGTAGATCTGGGAAGTAGTCCTTTGCATATCCATGTGCAGAAAGATAGGCAGACAAATTTGCCTAARTGTCAACATTAAGAATCCCAATATAAAAAGCCACTGAAGTATGGCTATGAAAAGGATGAAGTCAGGTCAGATTTTAAAAATATGAAGACAAGTTCTGTGAAGACAAATTCTGTGAAACAATGAAGTGCTAGGATTACAGGAGGTAGCCCTTCCATGGTAGGRGACATGCACAAATATTTCTTTAATGTGAATACATTTAAAATCCAGCATTGAACTGTTACCAGTGGAAAAGATATTAAATTGTCACATTTTGCTTCTTAAATATCCATGGGAATTTGCTRCTACCTTGGAGGGAGGGTGCAATATAGAAACACTGCTGGTTCACTCTCGGGATCTACCTCACAGAAGTCTGGCTGTGGAAATCTAAAACATTTCTCACTCCTGTTTTAAGATGTCACAGAATCCTCCCAGTCATGGTAGAAATATAATAATATTGGTGGTACATTTCCTCCCACATAATTTGTATCTACTGGAAAAATAACATATATCTAATCAGAAATGCAGTGGGGAATGGAACTGGAACAGACATTAATCTATTCACAGTTCATTGACTCCCTGAATGAAATTCAGGCGTGAGACCTTATTTATGAAAGACAGGGGGAAAAGCCTTGAAAATCTTATTTTGAAAATTATTTTACTTGTTTAAGAAGGCTAATTGTGTATTCAAGACATTGGGTTTAGCTTGCTTTAAAACAAAGCAAAAATGGTATTTTTGTTTAATCCCATAATGAATAAACAGTTTTATTGCAGTCTACTGAAAAATCATAGAAGAGGTTGCTATATTTTTACCACACTCGCCCGCAATGAACACGGTGACATATGGACTGGGATGTTTTTCTGTTGAACTACAGCCAATCTAATTAGAAAAAAAAAAAAA
>NW_026623243.1:5094319-5110971 GCF_030028575.1 Malurus melanocephalus | reverse complement strand
GCACACTTGCACAAGTTCAAAGAAATGCTTTGACGCCATTTTCACAAGTCACCCATTCAGAAGCTGACAGAGCATTCGCATCTTGTGCAGTTAGCCCATGCTGTCTCCCATTGAAATGAAGAAGCAGGGGGCCGAGCAATTCCCACCAAAATCAACAGTAGCTGACTTCAAGCTGTGTTTTCGTACTATCAGGACTTGCTTTGCAGATAAGGTGTAGGGAATACTGATAATCTCTGTAACTTCACCCTTCATGCAAATCCTACAAGGCTTGCTGAAACATGCTGCTTGATTAATTCAGAACAGAATAACCTTTCTGAAATATTCACATTTAAATAAAAAGGAAAAAAAATAAAAGGCAAAGAGAGGTGATGGTATGCATTGGGGCTTCAACCTGGAYTTAAAATCTTTGCTAAGGATTTTCTGTGTGACCTTAGGGCTTTCAATAATTGCCCATATGCTTGTTATTATCCTGCAGTAAAAGTGCAGAAACTTCTTTCCCCAAATATCTCAGATTAGCTCATAGTTTCCATGTATCATCTGACTTAACATAAATCGACAATGTGTCTTATCCTGTTTTTAAATCTATACTCCAATATGTCACCCTAGCTTCTCCAAAACCCTGCTGAGCTGCCTATTAACTCCGCAGGATTCTGCATTTCCACCAGCTGATGTAYGAAGAGCTGCTAAGGCTCGTGGCTACCAAGACATGGGAAGTGCTAATTCACACCTACTGAGCTTCCAGCAAGGCTTTCGGGAAGTGTATCCTTCACAAATATTTAACTCTGCCAGTGATCTGAGAACATACTTACACTGCTAAATTAAACACTACCAAATCAAATGCTGTRCATTAGACAACCACAGACAAACCTTTTGGAGACTGGCTGGTGTTATTGTCCCTTTATTTCTAGTGTTAGAGGCAGACAACACATTCAGAAAATGTAGTGGGGATTGCTATCCAAACACTGTTCTACCTGGTTTGTAGCAAATAAGCAGATGTTTTTAATCCCATGCTAATAATTGACCATATCTAGAAACAAAATCCTCAAAGCAAAAAATCTAATTGAGATATTTTTGCACCTTACTGACTTTGGATACCTGTACCTTCTTTTTCTGCTCATTTTCTTCTGATTTGTTAATATGGTTCYTCATTCCAGTCACTGAATTTTATTTTTAGTCAAAGAGTTGAGAAAAACACTGAGGCACTTAATGCCTTCTTTGCCTCAATAGTAGGAATAGTATACTTTGACTTCAATAGTAAGACCAGCTGTTTTTTCTTAGGACATTTATGTGACAAGATAGGTCCTTCTAGGTTGCTTTAGAAGAAGGTAAAACTGTTAATAAGAAGTAACAACACCACTCAGTTGATGCAACTGAAATAAATCAAAGGAATCAAAATATATGAAATAAACAAGAAAAAAAACAAGTGAGCAACTCTGGTGGAATTTCAGGAGTCACCAGGATGAAGCATGACTTCCAGTCATGTATATGCTCCATAGACTTAGTGCTTAAGGGTCATAATACTTCAAGTAAAAAAAGAATTCATTTTCCTGCATTCCAGGTGAGTGCTTTACATTAACTTAAAAGCTATTTTCATTTTGCCCCTTTTCTTGACAGTGGTGTATAAATCCTTTTTTACRTTGAAGATTAGTCTATATCCTGATGGCTAAGGACACAGGAGATAGAAGAAGGCTATGAAGGGCACTGAATCCAGTTTTTCCATGCTGTGTAAGAATTCTCATTTGCAGGTCAGTCAGTTAGTAAGAAGAATGCAGCATTCCTTTTTCCTCTCTGTGTTTTTACTGAAAGCAGTTGCCTTTGCTTTGTTTCATAAAGACCAAGCCATCTGGTAGGTATGATCAGATGCACAGGGTCCCTCAGGGGAAGCAGATGAAGGAATGCATAGTTTGTGGATCTTGATAGGACTTATATATAATACAGCTCTGAAGCCTCTCAGCTTTGATGAGATGAGACAAGTTTCAGGTCCTCCACAGACTTAGAAAGTGAGGCAAATAGCGAATGGTAATAATGAAAAATTTGTTGAGTGCTTATGAGCTTTAGATATTACGGAATGTTCAGTCTGTGGGGTCTTTATAAAATGTAATAGACAAGGATAGAGGAACCAGACTTTAACTCATCAAAGGTATGTGAACAGTGAACTTTAAACAAGAGTTCAACAGTAAAAAATTCAAGATGAGATAGAGGTTTAAGTAAGATTAATGTAAAACATATATATGATTTATGTTGTTGGATCAATAGTATAAAATAAATGTTGGAAACACACATCAATAAAGATAAGTACATGTACTTTTTAATACACTGATATTAGTGGTTATATTAGAGGTATAAAGGTGGGTTTAAATGCTACTAAAGTGCATATATGGTAGAATTCAGTTCATTCTATTGTGCTATAACACTGCACCAAGGCAAACAAAARCTAAAAGTAATTAATGTGTCAGTGACATGACTGCTAGACAATAGTTATCACAGCTAAAACAAGCTAAAATCAGCATGAACCAAATCAAGCTGAGGCAAGAGGTTGGATCCTGCATTGTGAGGTCAGGGAAAAGGCCTTTCCTTAGAAATGTCAGGGCCAGACAGTAGTGGGCTATAGAAATAATAGCTTGATTTGCATTTCTTGAGTGAATTCCTCCTGTAACAGCAAATAAGCAAGAAACTCACTTAATTACTCCTTGCTTACCTACCACCCACTGGAGGAAAAGCTCAGGTCCAAGAACATCTGAAGAACCTGGAAGTACACAAGTCCATGGGACCCGATGAGATGCATCAGGACTGAGCACACCTTCTGCAAATTTGCCAGGAGCAGGATATGTAGTGCAGTTGACATATTGGGTGGAAGCGATGCCATCCACAGGGACCTTGACAGGCTGGAGAGGTGGRACCATGTGAACCTTATGAAATTCAGCATGGGCTGAATTTGTGCTTGGGATRTCCCTGACCCAGGGCACTTGCACTTGTCCTGGGCTGCAAGTGCAGAGAATGGAATGAGAGCAGCCCTGAGGAATAGATCTTGGGGATAGTGGTTGACAAGARGTTCAGCATGACCCAGAAATGTTCACGTGCAAGCGAGAAAGACAGACATATCCTGAGCTGCTTCAAAAGAAGCTGAYCAGCAGGTCAAGGGAGGTGATTTTTCCTCCTCTCTCTGCTCTTCTAAGACTACACCTGGAGTGCTGCATCCACGTCTTCAGCCCCCAACATAAAAAGGACAYAGATTTTATATCGTACTTCCAATAGCTACAGAAGGGCTGCAAGGGTGGAGAGGGACCTTTTACAAAGGCAAATTGTGTTARGACAAGAGGGAATGGCTTTAAACTGAAAGAGGGTGGGTTTAGATCAAAAATAAGGAGGAAATTCTTTGCTGTAAGGTTGGTGGGACACTGGAACAGGTTGTCCAAAGCTGTGGATTCYCCCTGGAAGTGTTCAAGGCCAGGTTGGATGGTCTTGAGCAATCTGGTGCAGTGGAAGGTGGCCCTGCTCATTGCGGGGTAGTCGGAACTAAATTATATTTAAAGTTCCTTCCAACCCAARCCATTCTGTGATTTTATGATTCTGAGCATTGTTTAAACATATATGYGCCAAATTACCTAAAGAATTATTAATATAATTTAGATCAGCATTCCTAAATTTGCAACTAAAAATACATATGAACAAATAGATACATCTATTCACACACAGACCTGCCACATAATTCTAGAATTTAAAAATATCAATTTTGAATTTTCAAGTCTTACATATTTCTGCCTATATTCAGTGACATATACAAACACATAAATAGCTTTAATTGTATTTGTGGTTCCACTCAACTCTATAATTTATGGCATATCCTCAAGTGATCATTCGACATTTCACACAAAGTTGAAAATCAAGTGTAAACTTCTGAACTAAATCTTATTCTAAAAATTACATAAATTTTCTGTAAAAACTATGATGTATGATAGCAAAAGTACCACCTCTTTTACATCTATTTACATGTTTCTTTAATTCCAGGAAAGATTACTATATGCTTATCACTCTGACTACTCCAATATTTCCTTGAAATACAAACAATTCTTTGATAAAAAAATATGAAAGAGGAATAATAATCGGATGACTGAACTTGAAATACATAAGAAAAAAAATACAGTGTTGAGTTAGCACTATGCTCAGCAGAGATTAAAAGGTAAAAGATGTTTCACAGCAAGAAAAATTCTGCTGTGTATCTGAAAGGTTACAAATGTGATTAACTGTGGCAGGTCTCATGTGCTCCACTCATTAATCTCACACCTGGTAATACATTAGGGATGGCAGGAGTAAACATGATTAAAAARTGCCATTTCATAGTGCCATACAACRTTAAGACAAGAAAATYGAACTGGGGTTTGGAAAGTTTGAAAAGGTATTATTACTATTACTATTAGTACTGTTGTTGATGTTGTTATTTGTATTAGTATTGTGATGATGATGATGGTGTTTACAAAGTGCTGCAGCTAGCTTTTAGATTCTAAATCATCAGTATTTATGAATATTTAGGGCAAAGCCCTCAAAATTATTTCTAATGGCATCTTGCTGGTTACTGGTATCCATATGTACCCAACATATGTGCTCTCAGAAAAGACCACTTGCTAGACATTAGGGCATATGCCACTTTGGCAAGGAGGGCACTGCATACAAAATGCTTCAAATATAATCTCTCATTTGTGTGCTAAATGTGATTTAGGTGAAATGTTATAAAATAAAGCAAAAAAGAGGTTAATTTACCAGAGCCAAAATAAGATTTTACCAAGTATGGACTTAAAACTCTACAAAATTTTAACAGAATTCTACTTCATTTTTAGATGAGTAGGAATTTGCTGACTCTAGGTATGTTTCCAGAGTCCCAATAAACACAGCAATTCTTCACTGTCTAGGAAGCAAAGGGGCTATATTGATATCAAATACCACACATACACACACCACCCACCCCATCCGATAGGTTTTTTAAGGAATACTGCAACACCATCTGCGGTGTTTGAAATACACAGGGTATTGTTGACCGTAAGTTTAGACCTGATTGCACTACAGAATTTTCTAAAAAGATGCTTTACTTCACTGTTTTAAAAGGATTACCACTCTAGTTTTTATTCTTTCAGATTTACATAACAGCTTTGCTCTAGACTTCCTTCATTTCTCATAGGGTGTGTTCTTCTCCTCCCTCTACCTCTTTAATCTCAATTCACTACAGTTTTACCTTTAAGCAACTCTTTCTCCACATTGTAGCATCTTCTCTTTCTGGCCATTAGCCATCTTTCTCTTTCTTTAGTAATAAATGGTCAGTACCARTATGCCATCAATATCCTGAGCATTGCTCAAATATTTAAGAGAATAGAGTTATTAACACATCAATTTCTACTTGGATGAAAGATTGATTGAATATTTAATGATAAGAAAGAAAGCCTGYCTTATTTCTAAAGAAATAGTTCACTAGACCACTTGGTCTCCCAYAGTTTTGAGCTGTTTCACTTGAGGMCATGRTTTGCCTTAGCTGCCACACCTCAAAGGTGCCTCACCTGCAGGTGGATTGTTGATGGGCTACAACATCAGAGTTGGCATCCTGTCAAATGTGTTGGGCTTCATTGTACTACAAAGACATAATAAACCACATACCTCGGTTTCAAGTATTACCAAACCTTTTGCAGTCACCCTGCTGATCAAAGATAATTAGAAAGTTGGCCCTTGATGAGAGGGGTTGTGTGCATGTCTTTTACGAGTATAGTAAGCTATTACCAAACAGTTTGAAAAAATGCATCTAACTTCATTTGTGATTCCTTCTTTCTTCATGTGGACTGGTCTTGTCTGTTGGGAAGTGAAAGTAATGTAATTGCATTAATAGTCAATTGCCTTAACAAAGGCATTGATCATTGCTATTTTCTCCAATTTTGACCTACTCTTATCTCATCTCCTATACCTGAGGAATGCCTGAAGTGTCTAGGGATGACACAGCCCAAATCAGAAGAAAAGATTATGATTTAGCAATAGAAATGAGCCAATTTTGACACTGATAGGCAAAACACCAGTATGTGTGTAAAAAAAAAAAAAAAAAAAAAAAAAAAAAAAAAAAAAAAAAAAAGAAAAAAAAAAGTATTATTTTCAATTTCTGCCATTGATTTTTAAAAGATAGACATGATGAAGGTAAAATGATAAGACCAATCATTATTACTGGAATAAGTTTTGACTTTTGAATACAGAAACTTATTATTTATTTACATGTTTAAGATGATCACAGCAAAGGTYAAGACCTAACTTGGATCTGTCTAATTCAAAAGCAATCCTTGAAAAAGAAAGAATGGTGCTGTATCTGTCTGGTCAAACTGCTTGGAAAAAAAATCTTAAAATCCAGCATATTTCTCTTTGAAAATATTTTAAAATTAATGTCTTCAAAACTGCAGAAATAAAGAGCATGCATTTCTAACATTCCTTTACAGAGGAAAGCTTTAGAAAATTCAGCCATTAAGAAAAGTTTAGCACCACTAGCATATCTATTGCTCACTACAGTGGACAAATTAGAAAATCCTAATGCTTAATAATGGAAAAGATAATGGAAAAGATACAATCCAGCAGACGGGATGCTATATTACCTAAATACTACAATTTGAACATATTAAAACAACAGTTTTTTTCATTCTAGAGACAAGAATTTACATGAATCCTTTAAAATTTACGTACTTTTCCACATTTCCACCACCCTACATTCAGATCTGAATTAAAAAAAAAAAAAAAATTAAAAAAAAGAAGAAATTATAATCATGTAGAAAAATAACATATATGCCTGGAACAATAATGTATCTGCCTTAATTATTGTGGATATAGAAAGTCGCCAACAAAATGAATCTTCAGCCATGTTTTCACTTTCAGGAAAAGGTTTACTGGTAAAAAATTAGTCCCGATTATTTTTCCATCAAGAAAGACTTTTGTTTCATAAATTATTTATCTTACTTTATTTTTGTTCTATACTTAAATCCTAAAATAAAGATAATGTAATAATTCAYAGGATTATTCAGAAATTATTTCAAGAAGTATATTGTAATTGTTTTTTTTTTTCTTCAACTACATTAATCCTTTTCAAGCCACTTAACACGTAATGGTAATTCCTGATAATCTTTAGTGGTTAATGTCTTATCACACTAAACTATCAAAAAAGGGTATTAATAGCTTATTTTAACTTGTAAATTAAATATACTCAAAAATGCAACAAAATCTTACAGAAGCAGTGTTTTCTTCAAGATGAAAAAAAGTTTACAAAAATAAAGGTTAGTGAGAAAGTAATTAGTTCATGCTCCTTCACTCTTTGTCTCATTAAGGAATGTAAAAAAGACCAATCTGACAGATTAGATTCAATAGCTTTGTGATYTGATCTTATACTGCCAAATAAATCGAGACTATGACATTTCCAAAATAYATGTATAAATTGCATAGTAATTTCATAACATGCTTATCAGTGATGAGATCAGGAATATGTGGAGAATTGTTYGGTAAATGTAAACCCAATATCTGAATCCTCATCAACATGAGGATCCTCATTAACATCCTAAAACAACATCAGAGTCTTTATCACAGAACTGGTTGTTTCTGCCCTTCAGTATATTCATTAAAAGTGTTCCACAGGCTTATTGGTATCTGTCTTGTTGAAAGAATTAAGGGTATAATCTACAATCCTGAAAAGTCCTGACTCCTTCCAGCCTCTGGCTATGAAGGAGCCCAATCATGAGGAAAAGAGCAACAGCTCACCTTAGCCAGCTTCTATGWAAAGGTGAAAAAATTTAGGCACAAAGTGCATCCTTGAATGGAATTAAATTGAAGCCTTTAGCTGCACTGTGGTTGGGTAAATTCTGGTACTTTTTCCTTATCTGTATTCATCTCWTCAACAATTTCTTTTGGGAAGACAACTTCAGTGTTCAGAAAGGCTTGAAATATTTATTTATTCCTTCTTCCTGCGGATACAGTTGAGTAAAAGCAGCTTCCTCCAGTACATGGTGCATGTCCTTAGGAGGAAAGAACAACCTAGTCATGACACAAGGACTTTAAGGTTTAGACTCCGTTAGTTTGCTTTCTTGTTTTTCTTGTAATTTTTTCCTTCCCATCTCCTCTTCCCCCACAAAGTTGGTACTCTTTATCATTACGGGTTTTTTCTCTGAAAACTGCTTAGCACTGGAGAAGCAAAATGGAGGATTTATTGAGCTTTAATATACTCTTCTGTTTTATGGTTTTCACAGTGCTTTAGTTATAGGAAAATAAGAATGCTAAATAACAATATATAATTCCTACTAACTAGCTTTTTTATATATCTTTACTTGTCCTTTTCCTAAAATGTACTTTATATTTAGAGACTTCTAATAGTAAGTTTGTCTGTTTTCTTTTCAGTGTTTTTTTCTTTTTTGCCTTGTCATTTTCTTTGTGGTTTTGGGCTTGGGTGTTTGCTGGTTTCTTTTCCAKTTACATTTCTGTAATGTTGTTAAGCCATTATAATATTTTCCTTCTGATCATTACAAATTATGAGTTCTTCTTACACAGAAATAGAATAGAGTTTCACTTTCTAATTTTCCCCTGGCAAAAAAAAAAAATAAAAAAATAAAAACCCAGTGTCCCATCAAGGCTCAGGACTTCACTGCTGCATACACAAAAAAAAAAAAATTACAGGGGACAAGTCTCCTGATAAGGAGCGCTTATATTCAGAGAGGATTAAATTCACTTTCCTAAACAAGGTCATGCACTTAGATTTGTGAGCCTGAAGGGTGCCTAAAAGACCCACAAAAGGGTGGCAGACCCAAAAGAGTTTCTGGGGATACATGGCCTCTCAGCAAAGGCCAGTCTCAAATGTCAGTCAGTACCTGTACGTAGGAAAGTGAATTAAAATGTAAACAACATACCATGGGTAGTGCACACAACACAAGACAACRGTGAGATAATTACAATTAAAACCAGAAATACAGAGGCAAAGGCATCACAGTTGTCAAGTGCTTAYGGGTACTATGACATGCATGAGTTTTTTACAGGAAGATTATCACAAAACTTCACAAGAAAACAGAAAGTAACATTAAAAAATTAAGTGTACTGTAGTTCACACAGTTTTCACTTTCACTTYGCAACTTTTATGCCAAAACTGCACAGAAGAGTAAAGTATGTGGTTTCTTGGATTAGGCTACACCCCACACATCCAAGATTTTGGATTTTTTTTAGCAACTTGTTCCTTTAAGTTAGAAAAATACTAGAATCCCATCATTCAGGAAGCCTATTTGAATATCAACAGACTGTAGGAGGAGTGGGGAGAGCTCCTCTGCAATCTAAAGAACTCTCTAGCACTAATAAATTGTTCTTCGCAGACCATTAACTCAGGCCAATACCAGTTCTCCATATTTTGGTTCACAGTGCTGGAACAAGCTCAGAACAGATATCTTTGGTCTGATCATGTCTACTTAGCACTGATAGTACAACACTTTATTCCATAATCAATGGCTGAGGTAGTCTCTATCTCCTGTGCAACCAGCAAATAACTAGAACAACTTACCCAGAAAGTCAGAATGTTGCAGTGCTTGAACTCCCAAAACAACAAATCTATAACCAGTCTTTGTAACACAACATTTGGAGAAGGAATTAACTCAGTGTAGAGATGATGGACCTCTTTGAAGTGTAAATTAGCTGGAAAATATATGCCGGAATACAGGTGTTCCTCTTCCTAATGTCCTAAAAGCCAAAAATATCATTCCCAAGAAATTAGCTCACTGAATTATTTTGAGGCTGCTTGTAGTGGGGGAAAAGATAAATCTGTGCTCTGCCGCCTTATTACAATTACAAAGGAAACTAACATCCAATTCTAAGGAAATTATTAGTGTGTCCTCTGGAAAATTAAAGCTGAAATCTTCAGTGGAAAGAATAGCATTTTCYTAATGGTGGCAAACCTGGCCCACTCTGTCTCTATGCTTCCCTTCTCTCCCCAGCCCTTTTTCTGTCCTTTCACCTTTAGGAAAAGTGACAACTGATCCAAAGCATGGCCTCTGTCAACAGTCTGGACATCTTAGAGTTGGACAGCAGACCAGAGTGCGTAACAGCAACAGCCTCAAGGCATTCAAAGGTGACAGAGAGGCCATGTGCCAATGTCCCCTTATGTTCAACATCTCTGTGACCATCTTTAAAAGCTCAGCTGCTGCTGATCTTTCAGCATCAGAACAATAATAATCATTCCAGTCCAAAGTAGCCTGATGATAATTTCATTTGGTGGGCTGCAGGCAATTATATATAGATAMCTTTTGATCAAGATGGTCAACTTGAAGTGTCTACTGCCCCTCTGCTGTTCGCCCCTCTTGTTTGTCCTCCCACCAGCTCCCAGATCCAAACAGGAACAAAAGTTTTGACTGCTCCTCAGGGCACRCACTTCTTTACTCCCTGGGATTCATAAGAAATACACAGAAGCACACTTTGGAAAAATAAAGAGCAAAGTTGAATTCTTGAATTCTCAGCTGGCGTGCAGTCAAAGTCACACAAACAACTTTTGCATATGGAATGTGRAACACTCAACAGAGTTGCTAGATGCATTATCATGCATGCAAAGCCTTTCATAGTCAGATCCTTCTAAGCTCCACGGCACATGCATATCACGATTGTGAATATGCAAGCAGGGTGCAAATGCTTGTAATGTTCATGTTCCCAGAGTACTTAGGGAATTTTAATGAATACATGTATAATTCATTTAAAAGGAGATAACTGGCATGTGGCATAGCAGGAACTGTGACCCGTTCCACTGATGTTAATGATAACAGCCTCAGCCAACTGCGGTGATGAACCTCCTTGAACCCTACAGTACCTCATATATTTTCCTCTTGCTATAAATGTTTTATTTTACCTGATACAGTAATGAAATTGTCAGGATAATGAACAGAGTAATCATTTCACACAAATGGCTAACTTTAATTAAAAATCACAGTGTTGACTTCTAAAATATGGGGGTAACAGACCATTGATCAGATTACAGATCACTGATAATTGAGATGTGTCTATAGAGTCAAAGACCTGTGAACTCCACSTTACTGAAGGACATAATGTGTGCTGTCAGTAAGCAGTGCTCTCAACACACCATTAGCCCATATACATGTAATTCTTTACTCAGCTGTTAAACCTGCAAGGACAAATATTACCTGTTATACCACCTCCAAAGTAGCAGCTTGAATTAATGATGCAAAGGCCAAGGTAAGGGATGTCAATATCCTGAGAATGTGGTTTCCAGGAGCAATGGAACACTTGCTCTGGAAGGTATTACTGAGAGGCAGAAACTCTCATCCTATGGCATGCCTTTCCATGGATACCTAAGCAAGTAATACTCACAGAAGGAAACTGAAGTTGGTTTTTCTGAAGAGTGTCTCAAAGTCTACTGTTCTGAATGTAGTGATCACATTCATGTATACTCTATTATAATTTTCATCACATAAGTTCATAAACTCATCACATGTCATAACAACAAAGCTGGATATTACTTTTTACAAGTTCAGGGGTTTTCAATTAGAATAACCACTGATCCTCATTCTCTAGTTCTGTTTTGAACGAACATAGAAAAAGAGAAATAATCAAATTTGGCATACAAACCAAAATAATGAAGATGATGTTGAAAGATCTGACAGGGTCCAGAACAATTTTCAGCTGTGGATACATGTCTGGTCRTTGTGGACTTGATGTGAAATGTCAAGGTCTGAGACTCAGCTCACCCTTGACACTGTCTTCTCAAAGCTGTCTTCTTTTTTTTGCTGCTGGCAAAGAAATCACTATCTTTCCTCCAAAGTGTATTTGTTAGTTTTTTGCTATATTACTACACTAATTTGTTTGTAATATTGTAATATGACCTTTGAAAGTTACACAGCTTTCACAGCAAGACACAGTCAGTGTATCTGAGCTCTCTGTACCAGTTTAATGTCAGATAAAAATCAGTGTTTGAAATTTCCATGTAAAGCTCTACATTGTATTGTGTTTTAGTGAAATTTATCTTAAGGATAGATGTCTGGTTCAGTATAAAATGTTTTTGGAACTCATCTCAAGCCATGTGGCAATTCACACCTCTGTCTGCTATGATCCCATGGACACTTTTTTTTTTGTTAATAAAAAGTTAAGAACTATGAAAGGTAAGCCATCTGATGGTATGTATAGAAGTACCCATTTAAGTTCTAAGTTAAACATCTTGTATTTGTTAAACAAGTCATTCTTTCTCAGCAGTGGCATTACRGTGAAAAGCAAAATTAGTGCATTCCACTTGATTTAGAAATTTATTGATAGAATTTATTTGTCTTTTTTTTTATGCTGAAGGTTGATTCTTTAAAATCAAAATTTATCCAAAAAATTAAATCTCCTGCAGTAAAAGCAGAAAGTTGGAGAAAGAATTCSTATTGGATACTTCCAGTCAGACCTATTTTGACACTGGTTTCTTTCAAACAGTTTTAAGCTATAATTTTTTCTAGGATTACAATTTAAAGGCTGTTTGACAATTGTACCATCAGAGTCACTAGAGTTTAGCTTTCCTCGGGGTGTTTGAGATTTGGGAAGACGAAGGAGGAAGTGGTATGAGACCAAGTTTTAACATAGTGCCCTATTACGTAAAGCAGTAATTAAAATTTTTGCACAGTTGTATTACAAAACACAGCTCCAGATGTCTGCTTTCAAATAATCAATGTGAACTACCCAAAATCATTCCAAACACTGACAGGGTATAGTCAGACCTAGTAGGAGGTACAGTGACACATTATTTCTCTTGGACAGTCTGTATTTCTGTATGAGTCCCTACTGTTTCCCTAAGATACAGCTCTCCTAACTTTTAAATCTATCCTCCTCTCAGACTTGAAATTCTTTTGATAAATGATTCCAGGAATTCGGAGTAAGACACTCTGCTTATTCATATAATTGTAGATAACAGGCAAATATGGAAACTGGACAGTAATGAACAAGTTTTTCTACTGGGACCCATCAACGCCCTTCAGAGAGGGATGGTCAGTAGCCCAATTGCACCCCTTGTGCTCCTGCAGAAGCAGAGGCAAACACTGACAACAATAAAAATTAACAGTTTTTAATGAGTAAAAATTAATGGTTTACCTCCTTTTAAGCTGCATCTCATATTCTCACAAAGTGAATGTTACTTTATAGGCTTAATAAGCCAAMAAAGTGTTCAGCTACAAGAACATTCTGTTTATTGACCCATCTACAAGATTTTTTGGGATGTGAACATATCTTTGACAGGTGCAATGATACAAATTCACTTAGCTGCCCTCACATTGTAACATTCAGTCATTATCAGTCAAAACCTATCTGAACAAATGACCTAAGGATAAAAAATTCCATATCTATTACTTACTGTAAATCTTCTGGTTGCTTTTTTGTTTGTTTGGGTTGCTTTTTGTAAATGGAATAATAAAAGTAGTTTTAGTTAAGCAAATAAAGGCTTAAACTTATTTCAGGTAGGTAAATAAATAAATATTGAATCAAAACATACACAATTTCAGAAGGTCTATCTCTGAGAGAAAATCAACATTTCCCCACCTTTGAGTTTAAATAAAATGTGCTATGAGASTTGAATTTCAACTAACATTGTGCTTAGGCGACATGCAATGCAAAATACAGTAAAAGCACAGTATGAGACTGAAAAGCTGGATAGATAGTGCCTTGAGATGTCTCTAATAATAAACTTTATGCTAGTTTCAGTTATACACCAATTATAAGGTATACAGTAATTAAAAGGTATACCTTAAGTTGCTTCCATYACTGCATATATCAATAATAACAGTTATTACATATACAGCTATTTCTATTTTCAAAAAGTAAATATTTGCAGGTTGAGTTTCTTTTTTTTTTTAAAAAAAAAAATACCTCTCTCTTTGAAATTAACTGTTAATAGTATGTGCAATCACATGGTATTCATTCATATTTTGAACTTTATGAATACTTAATAAATGTTATAAATTCAACTTTAAAAACTCAGACCCTAGAGTAACTCATAAAAGCAAATCAATTCACTTTAAGTAGTTAAATTGAAATTTGCTTTAAGAGGAAAACGGGATAAAAGGAAAGACCAAACACTAAATTATACSTACAAAAAGAATTTCAGAGGTATCTATAACATATTGACATGCACATAAACTTTCTCCCTTGAGCAGTGTGACCAAGTAAGCTTCCTTCTTCTAAGTACATTAACAATATCATCAACTTTGTTAACACAAATAAATTTTTCTGAACCTCACTTGGTATGAGAATGCCAGTTTAACTCTTCTGAGCCGAAATATATATAGCTTGAATGGGAGAACTTATTCTCAGATGAAATAAATGTTAATTTTCCTAATGTTTGTTCATAGTATTATTAGAACAGTGACTTGAGAGCATTTCTTTATTATATAAAACTGCTTTCTATATAAAACATGTTAATGACATAAATTTCCTCATATTTTCTCAAAAGAAATAGCAATTAGAGTCTGCCTATTAACTTTTTCACTCTTCTGGAATATTCTCAGACTGCAAATACATCCATTATATATTTTCTTCTAATGTGACTATTCTCTTCCTTTAGTATAGTGCAACTGAAGTTATTTTTTAATAAGAGGAAAAACAACTAATCAGAATTTATTAAGGGTTCTGAAACAATTTGGTTCTAAAACTGACCTGTCAGCCCTCATATGAAGCAAGAAAAGGAAATTAAACATATAGTTTAGTTTAATATTTGCTGTCTAGGTTTTACAAGGCCACTAATTAAATCAGCGGAATTGTTTATGCTCTGGTCTTTGTTCTTGATAACACAGATGTTCTTTCATGCTTTTTTACACTCTTCATGTCACATTTTTAAGCAACACTAGCCTGCCAATAAAGATTATATGATTTTCAGTTCTCATGGATCTTCATTTACCAAACAATCAAACTGTATAATCTTCATTGACTTCTGCTCTGTTCCTGTCTCACAGTGAGCCAATGTCACTTGTTCAGGGCTGTTACTTTCCAGGCACTATAAAGTCTAACAGGCTGTCAAAACCATGCACTCATCATGTTGGGAAAGAGATTGCAAGTAAGCGTCGGAAGGGGGTAGCTTTAAATTATTCCTGTCAACTGATTTTAACGAAAGGAAATCATACATTTGGAGTTTATCCCAGCTGAGACTCCAGTGGTTTTCCCATGTTTGCAGAGCCACTTTATCCACTGATAGTGGATTTTCATGCAGAAAACTTTGAGCTGTCTGGAGCATGAAGGTGGCTCTTTTGATTTAGAAGTACATGCTCATTTAATGAGAAAGACTTACTTACCAAGGTTGTGATTCCAAAATCTGCAGTCGCTATGATGGAGAATGAAATATATGTGTTCTGCGGTTTCAGTAGAAACACTAAATTGAGAATACCATCCCTAAACCAAGACACTGCTCCACTGAGGACATTCATGGGATAAAGGGGCACAGCCTAACTCATCATGGTCTTCACCACAGGCTGCAGGGAAATCTCTGCTCCAGAGCCTGAAGCACCTCCTCCCTGTCCTTCTTCACTGACCTGAGTGTCTGCAGGGCTGCTTCTGTCATATTCTCACTCCTTTCTTCTCTGGCTACAATTACTTCTGCATGATAATTTTTTTTTTCCTTCTGAATTATTTTATCCCAGAGGCAGTACCACCACCCCTGACAGGCTTGACCATGGCCAGCACCGAGTCCACCTTGGAGCCAGATGGACAAAGGAAAGTTTCTGGCAGCACCTCAGAGAAACCATCTCTGTAGCCCCCTGCTACCAAAACCTTACCACACAAAACAAATGCAATTTTACATACATTTTTTTCATCAAGTGTTACTTAATTTTACTTATTAGAAAGAATAATAATTTTCCTAAATAAGGTTATAATTCACCACTTATGCATGGCACATGATGGAAAGACTATACTCAAATTTTAAACAACAAAAAAGTAGCTAATTTGCTCATATTTCAAAGTAATTTAATATATCATATGCTATAAAAAGGCAATATCTTTTGACATTTATAAAATATCCATATTATACTGTAATACATTTGCAACTTGTTTGTTAYGATCTATTAAAATATGTAGTAAAATATATTATGAGCTATAAATAAGCCTTTTGGAAGAAAGTGAGGTTACTTTTACAATATGTGCAACACATTGCTACTGTTAATTTTACATCTGAATAAAAACTAGTCACATTTTTTGTGTTAAGTGCAACCTTTATTCACTTGCTGGGAAATGCAAGATGGTGCTCATTTTATTGACTGGTTAACAGAGTTCAGTTCATCTTATTTTACCTGACATAATTTTCCTCTGATCTCATAAGAGAAAGGCACACTCAGGTAACTCACTCAGTATTTCTGGTTTTGTTTTGCTTCAGGAACGTATAACAATGGAAACAGAGGAAAAGGTAGTTTTTGAATGTCTAATGTTATTGCACAAATGCAGTTATGGCATCARTTACACTGAACACTAGGCAACATCTAAAACAATCTAAAACTGTCCCCAGGACCATTCRATTCACTGTGTTGACTATTTTGTCAGCAAACACAGGAATAACATTCTGAGACTGACAGAATCTGCTAGCATTCTCAAAGCACATTGAAGCCACCTCACCCTAAAAGAATGAAAATTTTCAACCAGATTTTAATATTTGGAAAAAAAAA
>NW_026623243.1:5025467-5094284 GCF_030028575.1 Malurus melanocephalus | reverse complement strand
CAAACAAAAACACACATACAAAACCCCCTCCCAAACCAAAAAATAAACAACCCAAAGACAAGACTGTAGTTCTGAATTAGTCTTTTTCTAATCTCATCCCCAGAAGGTGATCATTAGCTGATCACCTACATCTGTGTTTCTGCCAGATGCCATTCCTGAAGGAGATGAGTGCTACTCATTCAGCCCTGGATCTTCTGATGAGACAAACTGATCCCTTGGATCTCTGGAAACCTATCTTTCATTTAATAGATTTGAAATTATCACATGAGATAAAGCTACTTAAAATTAATGACATTGGGATTTTTTTTTTTATTCAGAGAGAATATACGGATCTGCTACAAGTTCATCTGCTTTGGGTCACATACATAACCACAAAAAGCAATTAAAAGATTAAAATTTTCTCCAGTTAACGATCTACAACATATGAAGCTATTCTTTATCTACAGTCTAGATTAATTTCATTATAGCTGTTCTATTGTAGAAAGTCTAAAAGATTGCAAAAGGAGATGTGTTCCCTTTGTGTATTAATGTAATTAATATTGGTAATCTTCATGCRTTTTTAGATTCTCTTTGTTCTATAATGTGAAATGATTATAAACATTTTTTTTTCAAAAATTTGTGCTTTGTGATTTTTTTTTATTTGTTCCATCAAAAACATCCTATTTGGAAACTGGGGGTTCCATCTGAAATCAAAATATGCACAGGGTTTTTTTTATACTTTATTACAAGCAATATGGATGAGAACTGATTTGAAATGCCTGAGGAGGTGTGTTCAATATATTTCAATTATGTATGTAAATTCAGACATATTAAGAATTTTAACATTGATGTCGTTTTAGCCTTCAAGAAYTGTTCAAGGCTTTGACAAGTAGTCCATGTCATTAGGCAAACTGGAGATGAGTTCCCAGGCTCATGGTGTCATTTACCTTTTCTAGCAGTCTAAATATTTTGCAGTTTCACTGTGTTTTCTGTATTATGCATGTGCCATATGAGACCTTTGGTGCAAGCACTATCTATATGTTTGCAAACATAACTTGMCAAAATAATTGTCCCTAAATTTTCATACATATTTACATGCGTATATTTGTATGTAGATGACTATTAGTAACTTTCCATTTGGATACAAAACAGCTATATATCATGAGATATATTGATGCCAGTGTGTTCATCTAGTACATGCAGACAAAATGACTTTAAATATTGCACAAACTTTAGGACCAGATCTAACAGGATCATTGACAGGAATATGAGACAGCTTCTACTTAAATAACCTCTTCAAAAAAACCCACAGGTGAATGAYGAGAGACTGAAAAAAGAAAACAGTCAAAAGAATTAATCACTTTAATTTTTCATTTCCCCTGTTAACAATGAATTCTCAGTTTTGTTGGCACTGCAATAGAAAGATTTAGACTTGTTACTATTAACTTGGTTTTTCAGTGCCACCCTTTTTATATTACTTTTTTGACAGTCTGTGTTTGCTCTGAAGATAACAGGTACCAATTATATTTGACCCAAAATAGCTGCTTGTCAAGTCCCTTGGAAGATACCCATCATATCCAACCAAATGTTTTCCCACATTGTGAGAATTAACATTTTTAGACCTGCAGACACATAAGTATGTGTTTTGAATAACTAAAAGCTAAGAATGCAGTAACAAATTGGTAACATTGCACTTACAGGAACAAATAGAATTATTGCCATTTTTCCCTAGAATTCCACACAAAAGAGAGTGTTTACAATTCACAGAATCAATAAAGCAAAAGCCCAAACACTTCAAGACTAATGCCCATAATGAATTATACATATCTGTTAGCATAAGAAGTAAACTTACTTTAAAAGACTTCATGAAAACACCAAAAATTGTTAAACATACCTGCAAATTGTTTCAATATTCTTGATTATGATGATCTATGTTTTATTTCTTCAGAGTTAAGGATGAAGAACAGTTTCAGTTACAAAGCTGGAAGCTCCATACTGGAAATTAATAGATGATAAGGGAATATCATTCATTTGACCAAAATAAGTTCTCCCAGACCATCCCAGACMAGGTCTCATGCACCAGAAAACTGAGAAAATCAATAATAGAAAAATGTTTTGAAGATTTTAACATAATGACATCCAGTGGAAGCCACACAATTTCAGATGTCACCTCTTCATGGAGCTCATAATGATAACCAAGTTATATTTCTGGTAGAGGGCTGCAGTCCTTCCACTCCATGAGCCACTGTGATGCGCTGTAGAAATCTCTAGCTAATGCATACTTTGGACACATGTCTGGCTGAGAATCCTTCAACGAGTGAGTAACTGCTGACAAAAAAAAAAAAAAATCTATAAATCCATTAAATCAATACATTTATATTTGTTTTTCTGTGATTTTATGTGCTATTTTTGGCAAAAGGTGAGTGTTCCCATAAAAAGCAATCATTGCAAAACAAAGAAAAAAAAAAAAGTGTTATTCTGCATTCTGTGCCAGAAAAGCAAAAGGAAGAACATAGCACAAAGGTGTCAAAAAATATTTTAATTTCTTTTTTCTGACACCCCTRGCATTTGAGTTCCTAAGGATGTTTGTCCAAGCATTTTAACAGGCCATGTCCTGAAAAGGAGAATATGGCAAAAAGCTAAGGAATATTCACTGGGAAAGTTGGCTCAATACAGCCTTGTGACAAAGTAGAAATGGAACATTCCAAGGCAGCTGAAATTTGTCCAAATCAAAGGAATCTGGACTTGTTTACAGTAACTAAAWGTTTCCAGCTACTAATTGATCCTGGATATTTTTAATAAATGAAGGAAAGCACTTTTGCAAAAGAGCATTACCAACACTGATTAAAGCCCCATCCCTAAGACTTATTAAGTTTTGTAAATGAGTAATATACTTCTCATCCATAGTACTACTATGGATGAAAAAAAAAANCCAAACTTGGTGTAGAAGCTTTCCCTGTGAATATGAAGTCAGAAGGTTCTTGTCATTATCACTCCTTTACTAAAGTGCCTTTTCAGAGACTTTGTGATTGCAGTTGCCATCACCAGATACAGAACAGCTTGCTGAATAGAATTTGAAGATCACCATTTGATTAGGGAAAGTTCATACTCATCATTAAAATTCAGCCATTATTCTAATTTCATATCACACCAGTAGCAAAGAACATGGATGAGCTGTTACAGAGATTCTAGAAGAGAAAATTGCTAATTCTTAGAAAATTCAGTTGGTTGAAAGACAGATTACACATAGGAAAATGGCTCAAAAAAAGCAATGTTTTAGAAGTCTCTAGATTTTGTAATTATTATATGAGGAAAAATAGTAAAACAGGCTAAAGAAGCAGAAAATAACTTTAGGTGTAGAAGCTGCTATGGGCAGATAACACAAAAAATCCTCACTAAAGGATTACATATCACAATACAATTTCAAAATATTACTATGGTGTCTATGAGAAGGGAAGATAAATTGCATTAAAATCATAAGATAACATTTTCAAGAGTGCCTCAGGGAATATTCAGAATGGCTTACTTATCTCAGAGACTTCAATTTCCCTAAATTTCATCTCTAGGCAGTATGTGAGAGTGATCTCTCCAGAAGGAAATTCAGACTGGCTGAGTAGGCTCTTGCTTTGAAACACTTCTATTTGGGAGCCCAGAGCAACACAGAAGCAACAATAGTCATACCGATTTTTTCAGCCAAACACACTTTTCCACAAAAAACATTCCTTTCTTTAATAAGGCAACATTTTTATGAACTGTTCTCTTTTCCAGTCTATGTTTTATTTGATTTAAAATATATATATATATATTTTTATATATATATATATATATATATGTATCTTTTGGGGTATATGGACGGAAAGCTCTTTCTTATGGGGGAGGTCAAAGAAAAATTGAAAACATTAACACAACTTTTCATTCTTAAATTGATATTACTTATTAGAGAGAAGAATGTACTAACACTTCCATATTTTGATTACTGCCTAAGTACCACATTGTGGTTAAAAGYTGGGTGGGATTTTGGCCTCTCTTCTATCAGAAGCCAACAAAAGTTTATTAAATATCAGCTGAGGAGCATGAAAAACTAATTTCCATTTCTTTATGATTACACTACTTTCCTTCTTTGATGCTTTCTGTTACACTAGCAGCTGTGGCAATTTAAATCATGGGAATTTTCATTACCAATTTTAAATGGTAAAGAAGTTAACATGTCAGGACATTTTAAGTTCACAATCATGTGATTTTTATGATAGATTGGTAAAAAAGTGATAACTAAGAGAKTTATCTGGGAAAGTTATCTTTCCCAGTTTTATCTGGGAAAATAGAGAATGACAATAGTAGTAGCTTCCTCCCCAAAATGGRGAGGTAGTAAAATTGGATTTGAGAGATACAGAGTACTTGAATATTAATGAGACTGCAGTTGGTCAGAAAGTTCTCAAAAATTTACTCTGTCCATGCTTGTTTCAGTGTTCATGCTCATAGTTTGATAGATGTGCATTATATGGAAATGGTCATCAGGCACACACAAAAATAAAATGGATATTACAAATATTTAGTGTTAAAATCTATAAAATAGATAAAAAATAAACAGTGTTAAAATGCTCAGAACTATTTGCTGSTGAATTACACTTTCCTCCTTTGTTCCAATATTATTTACATACTCTAGATACTGCTGGTATTTATCCATGCTAATCAATAAGTATCAGAATCAAAATTATTATATACATCAAAGTGTTATTACATTATGATTGGAATATTCCTTGACTTGCTTCAGTTTTTATTAACCAAAGAAATTAGGGTCTATAAGATGTACGAAATATCTGAATCTAACACAAGACTTTGTGCTAAAGTACTTCTAACAYAGAATTTTGATGTGGTTTCCATGGAACACCTAAGGGTTAAACATATCAGTCTTGTTCTTATAGAAGTCATTATCCACAGAAAGCTGAACTGTAGTCTGGTTGCACACAATGTCAATTTAGAAGTCATTTTCTTCCAGTACAATCACTCATTATATGAAGGCAAAGGCAGATCTATTAGTATCTCCTTATTAGGTCAAATACTCTGGGCAAAAATGAATTGAAAGTCTGAGATTAAATACCAAGGAAATCTCCACATTTTTATGTGGTTGCCTTCTGTAAATAGGGTAAAAACTGTTGTGATATCTACTTAAGTGTGCAAAAGATTATGCAGAAAAGAGGTGGAGGAATTCCTGTCACTGTTTTGTTTGTATATTTATATTTAAATGTTGTAATTAAAGCCTCAGAAAAAGCTTGTTTTTCCAGAGTTATAAAAAACCCTTTTATTTTATTTGCTTTTTTCCTATAATTTTGTGTGACATTTATAAATTTACCTTGACAGTATAACTTCTATAATTAAATTCAGAAGTATTCCAAGTAAAACAGCAAAAATATCATGAAGGTTGTTTCCAAAAAGGTGTTATGACATTTCCAAGGTTATACTAATGACAACATCTGTGTTACAGGARTCACAAAGTAAAATCATAAATACTGATCACAGCTCTGAAGACAACTGTGTGTTACAGAATATGAAGATAAATAAATGTCAGACTCCTGGAAACAGAAGCAATAAAAGATGCAAAAGGCAAATACACATGTCCTGTGATAGGGAAAAGGAAATAAAGGTGAATAAGTAACTTACTTAGTCTCCTCAAGTATGAAAAATACAAAAAGAAAGGAAGTCCATCTGAGTTATCTAAATGGAGTGAGTAAAGGAAGAGAACTTAAAACTGATCCATCAAAAAAACTTATTTAAAAAAATATTAAAAAAAATAAATAAAAAAMCAACAAACACAAACCCATTATAGTTTTGTATTGAACAACGAGTTCAGTACAGAAGATTGAAAAATTGATGACTGGGCTGATAAAAAAATATTATTACCTAAATCTATGTTAAAAATGTTAAAATTTTGTAGCATAGGTCCTGATTTTAATCTCAGCTGAAATAGAACAAACTTAAGCCAAATATATTTATTTGGGAAATAATACATCTCAGTAAAAGAACATTTTTCTTGTTCAAAATTTATTTCCAAATTAATTGGGATTTTTTATATTCTACTTATTTTTATGTCAATATTTTAAAAATTATTCCTGTGAAGGAGGTGATATTCCAATTATGTCCACAGCATTGTGGTTATCCACTCAGAATATGGGATGCCTTAATTCAATCCCTTTCTTGGCTATGTCAGTTTTAATTTATCCCCTCAAGTATAATGATCTCTGGAACCATGAAAACTAAGCAGCCCAAGTGAAACATACAAGAAAATTCAAATTATATCAGCTGGCCATGCAAGGGTTTACATTCTTTGTGTGTGAATTCTTAGTCCTGTTGGTATCAGAAATAAACCAATAACTGAGAGAGAAAGTGTAGCAATGACCTTCTGTCCCCCTGTTTAATGCCTTTTGGGTCCTGTTAGAGCCATTTCACACGGTTTAAGATTGAGTCAATGATCATGAAAATGTTAGTGCGTAAAAATAAATGCAACAAGATTTTTTAATGAGAATGATAATTCCTGAGATATGCAAAAGAACTTTTGGTTTTGCCATCTATTAACAAATTGGTGAAACTACACCTAATTTCCTTTCCTTTTACTAAAACTCACCAGTATTGTTTTCCTTCCAAGTCAAATAAACATTTTGAATCAAACTTTATTTCCAAATTTTCAGTTTGGAAAAGCACCTTCTTCCCCCAGACAAACACTAATTTTAGCTGACATAATTTTTTAAAGGTCATAATGTCTTTGAACTGCAAATGCTCAATTAGTTATTTTTATCGTTTTCCATTAAGGTCAGTTAATTTCCATTCATTTTATGTTAATTCAGTTTGAATGACTTATTCTAAGCTACTCCTAATTTATAATCCTCAGAGGAAAAGGTAAAAAGCCCATTGCACATCAAGCCCACATGAACAGTGGTCCCTTTATAATGTGTTGCTTTATAATGCTGGCTGTTTTATAGTGCTATCTATTGTATATTCCTGCATCATTAGCAGGAAAGGTCAAGCAATATTTACTTATATTAGACAGGAACCTCATGAAACTATCAGCATGAAACTATTCTGAGACTACTAAACTGATACATGCGCAACACTGGTTAATTCACAGTTCAATGAAAGCACAAACACCACTGCAGAGTTCCAGCTCAGCTCCTGTCCTCACACACAGTTACTTCATTAAACAAAGTTAGTTTCATTAAACAAGAAAGGTCTTCTTCATGGAGACAACATTATAAAATTCAAGAAAGAATAAATGTGTTCCAGAGATCTAAAATGCAGTAGCTTTGTCCTTAATATTAATGCCTTCTGTATAATTAGCAGCATCCTTTCTGTGCAGAGAAACTATAATTTTCAGTCCTCTGTTTCATTTGATAATCGTGAACTCAGAGCACAAACTCAATTGTCATGAGATATTTGATCTTTCAGAGGTGAAAAGCTCTTTATGCAAATAATTTCCTTTCCTTGTTGAGAAAAAGATGTTTTAATAATATCATACTGTTATAATAATATTATAATAATAGCATTAAAATTAAGAAAAAAATAGGCAGAGATTCAAACAATTTCCTTCTCTTGCATAACAAATATTCAAAAGGAAAATGGACATTGCCTTGGYCAACCTGCCCTAGATGACACTTCTTGAGCAGGAATGTTGGACCAGGTGACCTCAARACATCCTATCCAACCTCAACTATTCTATGAAAGTGTCATCCTGGAAAAGATAATTCCCATTTGAAAAAGCAAAACCAAAATATCTTTTTTTTGACAACATTTTAAGTAGATAAAACATTGACTAAAAATATGGTAGCTGACTATCTTTAGGAATACACCTGCAATTGAAGAAAAAAAATACTTAGCCACATAACATATTTTAATGTCCATGTCCCTGAGGGAAAGCTCAAATGTGCCTGGTAATTGCCACCAGTAGAATCACACATATTTTTCCTGGGAAACGTATCCCTGTGCAGCAACCTGATAGAAGACATTGTCTTTAAAATTTCCTGAGTTCCTCAGAGACAGCAACGTCTGAATGTGRAATGAACCCATTCCACAGCAAAACTACACATCAGCAATTTGAGTAGCTTCATGTGCCTGTGTTCAAATTGGCTTAAGCTTCCCTCTGTGTTAAACACAGAGACACCCCTTGACTGCATCCTTGATGAGGCTGACTCACTGTTTGCTCCCTTTGGGAAACTCCTGGAAAATGTCAAACTGCTTCTTCATGAGCTTTGGCCACTCCAGCTCCAAAAACTGAACTACGTGTAATAGACTTTTCTTAGAACACACTGCAGAAGTTCGTGTCCAAGACCCAGGAGCAGAATATTTGGCTGTCCCTAATGTATAACTTTAATGAATCCAGACACATGATCATTTCTTCCAGCAGACAAAAGCCATTTTTATTGTATTACAAAACTGAAATATTAAATAACAATAACAGGCAAAGTAGCTCTCACTGTGACACACTAGCTAACCTGTTTGTCCTACTGATAATAAATGCTTGCAGTCAAAAAATATTTCCAGGTCCCAGGAAGACAAAGATGTACATATTAACAGTGAGATATTATTACTCCTGATAAAATGCATTGCTGTGCATCAAAAATACTGAAACTACACCTAAAGTCAAGAAAGAGAAAACAAGCAGATTTCCCTTTGCTTCAACAAGCATTGCCAATACATGTTTTCAAACCCACTGCCATTAATACATCATAGACAGATGAAAAGTTCTGCCAAAGCAAAAGAAATAGATGATCAGATGCTAAATAATGTGTCGATGTATAAGTTGCTGATGCCCTGAAGCTCTGGTAAATAGCCTTTTTTTTCTTAAAAAAAAAAAAAAAAAAAAAAAAAGCTGCTTTTCATGATAAAGGTCAGAAATAAAAATACTCCTTCTTCAAAACCTCAGTCCTCTTTTGAATTTTTTCACTCCCTGGGAGCATAATTAAGAAACATGCTCTGCATTGTTCAAAATGCTTTTTTTTTCAGCTGCAGGAAAATCAGACTTTAGATAGAAAGCTTCATTTAAGTTGCACAATGATAGCGTGGATCCAGTAAAAATARATTGGTTGTGTCCTTTCTCTTTCTTCTGTGACTATAAAAGAAAGTGTATGTCTGGCAAGAAAAAAAAAGAAAAAAAATCAGCTCAGTCTTCAGCAGCTGAGAGCAGGCATTGCCACTGAGGCAGAAAGCTGAAAGAACAGAGTACTTCATATTTTGTAATTATTCTTTAGATTTCAAGAGTTCTGATGAAAAGTGAGATGTTCTCTCTTTTCTTACTGTAAACCATACAACTGGGGTTCAAAAAAAATTGTATAATATAAATCTAAATCAGACATAATTACGGTTGATGCTCATAAACCGCAAGACTGATTTCCAATTTTGGGTCTCTCTTCCCTCCTTTGCTGTTCTCAGAAACACAACTCCATTCCTTTTTTAAAATGGAAGTTAAAAGAAAACTGCAAAATTTAAAAGCATAGGTTAGAAGAAATATATGTGTTTATATCTAATATCTTACTTACAGAAAATTCATGAACATGTCATTACTATTGATAAATTTAAAACTCAAATAAGTGATTTGAAAAACTCTGATTTTTTTTTAACTATGAACTAATGCAGTGCCACTCTACAAAAGGAGAGAGAACAAAGTGGCAAAGATCACAATTTTGCTTGCAGGGCTGGTTCCATATATCTCAAAAGYCTAAAAGGATTTCAGAGGATTATCTTTGCCTAGATTGCTGTCACTCCTATTAATCAGTCTTTATTGATTGCTTAGTCTTTTGGTCTCTTCAAGTTCAACAAAAAGTCTATAATATACTGCCCTTGAACACATAAACAAATCTATTTGAATCACACAGGAACTGGAAGTATGTGAATATAGGATTTTTATGAGTCATATAACCATGAGTTCCAGAGGAGTTTACAAGCATTTTTAACATGTTATCTCAATATATACATCAAACCTCAGCCATTCATTATGCATTAAAAAGTAGGAGAATTAGTAAGTGTTCTATTCCAGGTATATGCAACAGGAATCCACGTTTAAATTATTAAAAGGAAAGTCAAAAACTAAAATAAGACATAAGGTAACAGAAAATAGAGTTCAGAAAATATAGTTCAGAAAATAGAGTATTTTTCATAACTGTTCTTTGTAGTGATTTTGATCTTACCAGTAAAATCAATTAAGATAGGAGAAAAAAAATGAAATAATATGCAAAAAGTTAGAATATGGACTTCAGGTTATAATTATGTTTGTTTTTCTGTATAAACATTGCTTTATATTTTGTTAAATATCCACAAAAAAAATGGTTGCAGAAATTTATGTCATGCAAAACCAAATGTGTTTKGGGGGTTTTCTATGAATGCATACAAATAATGGCCTATTTGATAGAYTGACTGATTATAAAATGTTGTGGAACTTCAATTGCCTGCTATACAGGTCATAGATATTTTTTAATTAAATATTTTGATTTGTAAATTATTCTTAAATCTGTGTTTTAGTAAACAATTTTGATCAGGAAACAAATGTATATGTTTTCACCTGCTTGTAAAAAACTCCACATCTTCATCAGCTCCTCAAAAGTGAGTTTTCTTGTTGACCACCTAAGCTTAAATGTTGATTAAAATATTAGTTACACAGTGTTACATTATGACCCTAAAGAGGTCACCCAAAGTGTGCCATGCTAATGAGAATTTTCCTTTCTCAACAGAGAAAATTAGGTATCTTCATAAATTATTTACTGATTTCATCTTTTCCAATTTTAGAAAATGATGATTCACCCTCAGAAGGTGCTTACTTCTCYACAGGAATCTCCAGGTTGATCTCTAAGCTTATGCTTAAATGGAGTCTTAGGAAAGACCAATCCTGGTTGTGACGTGTTAATTTGTTCAAGGAACTTCTGTGTTTTTTCCTCTCTTTAATCTCTTGGAAACACAGAAACATTTTGCAGCAGCCGTCAGTCATAAGGATGGCATGCAGTCAGCTGAAACTGCTATCTTGTTCCTTCATAATTGGGCCTCTGTAAATTTATCCAGCAAAGCCCTCACACAATTAAAAAGGTTTTGTAAAAGAAAGGATGAGCCTTGATGAATAAACTCTATTAAAGAAAACATGACCAAAAAGATTCATTTTTTCTTCCTGAAAAAATAAAGCTCCATTTGATGGATAAGAAGCTTTGGGAAATCAGKCTGATAAGGGCAGCTGAGGATGATWACAAAATCCAGATTGGGCATTTTAAATTTATGGTAGATTAGCAATGATAAAACTTAAGCAAAACTCTCAAAGTTATGAAGCCAATGACAAAGTTTAAGTGCAGAAGGTTATGATGAAACAAGTTACGATCCATATGCTCCTAGTGGTAGATGGCATTTTAATGTTATTGCTTAATGATACGTTTAATTTCATTTTATGTTGTTTCTCATAAAAGGGAGGAAATGGCAGTAGAAAAAATGGCTGGTTTCAACTTTTATATACTTCATGTATGCAGGTCCTGAAAGCAAAACAGTACTATACCAAAAGAAATTGTCCTCAAAAGTAATAAAATATATGCTCCACAGAAGACTTACTGATCTTTAACAGTTCTTTAAGGAAACCCAGTGGCTCATAACCTTTTTAAAATAACGTTTGCATAAAAATTACAGCCTAAAACAAAACCATGGATGACTTAGAACTTCCCTGAATACATTCTCATTAAAACGTTTAGATTTTTCAAGACTGATACATATTTTCAGGACAGGCACAGGGAGAATTTCCAGATAGTATACCTACTTATGCTACTTAGAGTCATAAAGAATTATCATGACCATGGTACTTATTGGTCATTATTGTACTTTCATTCTGTCATGAAAATTTCCTAAAGCTTTATTTGCCATGTACAGATCACTGCAACGTATTTCAGCACAAAAGTGATGTACATTCCTTTAAAACTTTGGTCCTCTGCACTTATCACTCACATTGTGACAGAAAATATGGCTTACAAGTCAGACATCAGAAATGTTTTCCTGAGTATCTAGAACCTCATACCAACTCTTCTAATGAAGGGGGAGGGATACAGAGAACTTCACAATTAAAATGCAATGTTTTTCATGAATTTAAGGACTAAGTCTAGAAATTTTGGGAAATAACATTCATTTTCAAGCTGAARCAAACACTTTGGTAAGCTGGAAACTGTCAAAATGTGAGGGGAGGTAAATGTAAATATAAAAACATGGATAAACTCAACAAAACCAGGATTTTTTCTTTTGCATGCTGATGGAAGAATGAAAAGTATGAAAATTCCCTCTCCCCTGCTGGTTATCACAAATCAAATTACCAAGTGAAGGATTTGATAGTGTATTTCTGGTACTACTTCTATAACAAGGYTCGTTCCACTACATAGCTCTTTTCGTAAAGGGCAAAACTGGAATAATTCAGCAATTACTTTCCTGTCAAACTGCCCTCTGGTTGTAAGGTGGCTTTGGGAAGAAAATGTCACTCATGCTGTTGATGTGGAAAGCTTAGGAAAGTCACTGACTGAAGGCACTGAAGACAAATTATGGAAAGCATAAGAAAGAACAAATTATTTCCTAATTTATTTTGCATTTTATGGGAAGAGAAAAAGTATTTAAATTGCTAATGGCATGAGATTTTAAGAATGCATCACAGCATTTCCATCTTTTGTTTATATTTTATCTTTCCATTACTTTGATGTACAACACAGCAAACTATGACAACCAAAACTGCAAAACTATGAGCAATATGTTATAAATAAAYAGTCCAACACAAGCAAAAATCTCAACTATGAATGTTGACACAAACTTCCTAATACTGCAGCTAGAAAACAACCTAAGAAATTGCATATGTGATGGTTGTATTAAGATTTTTCCAGCAATTTACTTTTTATTTTGGTTTTATCTACACCTGACTCCTTTTGTGTGATCCCATTTGCTGAAATGAATGTCATACATTTTTATAGAGACTGTTTACTGGCATAGGAAATAACTTTTATTTCAAGAGAGAAAACTTATTCATTGTAAAGAAAAACAAAACTATTGTTTTTCTCTTCTATATTGTGAGGGGATATAGGAATATGTACAAAAACAAACATATGTTTGTGTACCAATGCAAGTGCTTTCCTATAAGAAACATTGTAAAGATAACTTAATTATTATCCCYAACTAAGTGAATCATAATGAATATGTTCTAATGAAAATGAAGTTATTGTTTCACAGGAGTTTTTAATTTCATGTTATGGATGACATACAGAGTCAGTAAAGGACAGACGGCCACAGAACCAAAAACCATTATACCTGCCTTGCCAGGCTAGTTTTAAATTCACAGGATGACTCAGTGAACTTGAAATGCCATGSCAGCTAGTAAGAAAACTATGCAAGGCTTTACAATTTATCACKGGCATCTTAAATTAATCCTGGAACTAATTAGGAAGTTTGCAGACAACCCAAAATCCAAGTGTTGCTATCTGTTCCTATTGACTTTTTGAAACAGAAAGTGAGGGTTYAGAACTAAGAATGTGTCATACCACAACCTTTTGTTCTTGTCATTGTCAACTAGAAGCAGAAGACAGTTATGTGGGMGAGAACTAACATTTTATGATTTTCAATATGATAGAATATAAAGGCAGACTCTTTTGGGCTCTATTTTTTTTTTTTTTAATTATTCTTCTTAAAGTAAAATAGAAACAGGGAACAAAGGTAGCAGTGAAAAATAAAGGGTWTGTCTTCAAACTTTTTGATGAAATGAGAGTGAAATGAAATACAAACCATCACAATCAAATTTGGGTTATAACAAAATAATCTCCATCRTCAAATAAATTTTGCAATCATTAATAACTAATTAGTTGAAGAAACCAGATTGACTTTTGTTTGTATTTGATTGTATGTTATGATCCTCACATTTGTGATTGTAAGGGGTCATTATTTCCTAATAATGAGGTATGAGTTTAAAATACTGTAAAGCAGTATTTTTGACAATTATTATTTTTGACAATTCTCTTTGTTAGAAATTATGAGCTTTCCTTATATTGGCGGAGAAAATTATAGTAGAGAAAAAAAAGTCCAAAGGCCAAGATTAATATCACTTGTACCTATTTACTTACCTGTCAGCTATTAGTCGCATTTTTAAAKGTAGTCAAGCTTTTCAAAAAGAGATGCTTAAATCTGACAACTTCTGGGTTGTTTATGCTCCAAACAAAAATCTGTGTTTCAGAAGTGCTGTGGATCCACGGGTTGATGGAAAATCATGACCATAAATCCATATATGCAAATGTAGAAATCTAACTTTAAAGTCATAATTTATAAAAATCTAAACTTTTCATGATCAAATTAATTTCTGATGGTTTTTTGATGCAGAAAGTGTCAATATATTTGACAACCACACTCCCTTTTGGGCACTGATTACTACATAGAGCAGGATTGTGCTGAAGCAAAAAGTTGCAGCTGTGCTGAGCTAAACTGAAGTGGAAAAGCAAGGAAGACAACTGAACAGGACTATTTGGAGAAATCCACTGAAGTGTTTTCAATTGACATCAAATGGAGCCATTAACATTCTARATTATTTATTTTCAAATGATTTTTTGTCCTAAAAGGTCCTTTTCAGTGTTTTTGTGAGAAAAATACTATATGTTCAGGTACTCATTTTCAGGCTTTCAAGTTATTAACTACAAATAGTCCATCCTCATCTAAGAAAAATGACAAACAACACAAGCAGTGAATGCACCAACTGTACCTGTGTATAAGTGACAACAGGAAAAAAAAGCCTTTGTGTGACTGTGTCAAATCACTTTAAAATTTCAAGCTCAAATTGTTGTTCCATATACAAGGAAACCAGAAGAAGGACAATTACTGGAAAAACGGCAGACACTGATATTATTGCTTGTGGAGTGTACTGTTCAGAGGAAATTTTTTTTTTCCTTTCTCTTTTATTCCTCTTGGCTGAACTACAATCCTGATATAGACTGAAATAACCATAAGGGTGGCTCAAGGAAAGTGGAAAAAAGGTTTAAAACTTTATTAGGTCATTGTGTTCACTCCTTAGATTTCACTCTTACAAACACCATGTGCAGTCTTTCTCCTCCCACACCTTTCTATTACAGAGAAGATTGATTTTTCTGTAATAATACTAGTATAACTGCAAAGAATTATAAAAAAAAAAAATTCATCATTCTTTGTAAGATTAAAAACTTTGAGAATGTGTTGGTCAGAGATAATGAGAATGGCTTTTTTGAATTTTTGTTTTTAAGATGACACTTTGTTTGATGACACCTCCYCAGACTAGCATTTCAGACACCTGCCCTGGTTGGCAAATTCAGGAGCAGAGGAGATGCAGCATATTTAACACCTAAAAAATTCCATTTGAGTGCAAGGCCCAGCTGCAATATCAGATCTTGATCTTGCCAAATACAGTTTAATGGACAAATCATCATCACATATAAGATACTACTTTTCTCTTTGAAGCCAGGTAGATGTGATAAAAAATTCTGAATATAATGAAAGTATGATTGTGTCCAGTCTCAGAGCTTCCTTCTATAACACTTTTTGGCAAGACTAAAGAATATGTCAAACCATCCTGCATCTGGGTTCACTAACGCTGTTTTTGAAATACTGAAAACATAGATTTTTGGTTGATGCTGATAAATTACAGGCACCCTAGGTCCAAGACATGCTCAAAGACATGACATGGAAAACTTCTTTTATTTCAGAAGCTAGAGATTGTTGTTGTGTTTTCCTTGAAGTCCCCAGCAAAAACCCACAGGACAGACAAAGAGATCCATATAGCGCAGATATTTATCTCTAGCATACAATGGTGAGGTAGATGCCAAAGTCCAGTCTTTTATGATCTCYATAAATAGCAGTTCAAGGGCAAGCAAGTGATCCTAAGAAATGTGTCACAGGTACACCTGGTAAATCCCTATCACAAACTGGACATGGAACTGTGAATCCTGTAACCTGATTCTCATAACCTGGTATTAAAAAAACAATCATTTTCAGTGGTTTGATGTATGGACATGAAGAGCTAAACTACAGAGCTCTGGGACATCTGGTGTCAGTATCTTGTTCCCGTTAAATAATTTCACAACTAATGGTGACTTCATTGTTGTGGAAAACGATTTGCAAGCTCTGCATTTCCTGTTGTACTAACAAAACAATTTATTAGTAAAACTAGATATTGGGAGGTTTGGCTGTAGGCTTTGACACTTATCTAAATGACTTTTAAGAATTACCATTCTGTTTGGAGTGTGATTTTGCAGCAAATCGCCCCATTAGCCCACTAAGCACATTTGGCTTTGTTTTGTGGATAGTCTTGGAGTGGGAATAAGAACTTCAAGAGTGCATCTAGAACATTAACAGGAGTTAAGGCCATCGGACTGGAGTCAGTCAGATCAGAAGCAAACACAGACACCTAATTATAATGTGTTTAGCAGTTGCTCAGTACTGATGGTTTGCTCTGTGAATGTGCTGGAGTTGCACAACACA
Organism: Malurus melanocephalus; assembly: GCF_030028575.1. Taxonomy (NCBI): domain Eukaryota; kingdom Metazoa; phylum Chordata; class Aves; order Passeriformes; family Maluridae; genus Malurus; species Malurus melanocephalus. Next base: position 5,077,832 of record NW_026623243.1, on the reverse strand, counting down.
CCTTACAAATGTAGACAGCTGCTGTGTCCTGGCAAAAAAGGACCCAAAAAAAGAAGAACACATTCCAGCTGTGAAATTCCAGGGAATCTTGGGAGCCCACAAAAACTTTTTACTTCTTCATTCATCAAACTTTAAAATATCAGTTATGGGAAATTTATAGAAAACTGAAGTACCACGTAACATTAACACTGTCACTTTATTTTTTTTTTTTCATTTAGTCTCCATATTGCCTTTTTRGTGAAATTATAGACACCTATTATGTGAAAACATTTAACCCTCTGGTTATGCTTCTGTTCATTCTTCAGTATCATTTCTGTAAAACCCTCTTGTGTTAAGGTGGCAGAAGCTAGAGAGTGGAACAGATGATCTGAACTGGTTAAAGCATGAGAGACTTCCTCTCCCTTCATGTTTAATAGCTAGACCTAACAGTTTATTGGTCCTCTTGCTTGTTATTGAGAATGAAAAAGCTTAAGACGCATACTCCTCTCAAATAAATGGAGCAACTCCTGCTCTTAGAGAGWGGACTCTCACAAATCACCCTCTGACTGACTACTGATCTTACACTGTTGTAGAGTTATGCAGAGATAAATCACATGCAAATTTTTTTCTGTCCACTTGTCTGAAGTTTATACTATTAATAACCTCCTTTTTTTTTTTCCACTTACAAATAAATAAACTGKGTAAGTAACTTTAGTTAACACATGYTGTTAACCACTATTTGGTACTTAAGAAGCTAGTGGCCATCGTTAGAGTATTTTCTTAAATATCTGTGGTAGRTCCTTCATAGACAGCCTAGCCCCTCCCTTCTCTGGGTCTTTTGCTCTTCCTTTGCCATCCTTCAGAGATATGACACAACTGATTACAAAAATAATCAAAACAAACTTTTTGTATAATAATCAATTCTGGTTCAGCACATGGTTTTACCCACTCCACAAGCACACAGAGAGTTGTACCATGATAGATGAAAAAGCAGCAACAAGAATGAGAAGTTCAAGTGCAAGAAGCACTATGTGCATAAGCTGGCAGTGCTTCCAAAAGCAGTATCATGGCCTAAGGGTAGTTATCKATATCCCTCAAGCACAGGATGCTTGAGATCATTCACATGGAAGTAGAAACAGAATGGCTGCAGCTGGAGGGAAAGATGCCCAGGATGTCATCAAGGTCTCAGCAAGCTGTGAAAAATGACAGCAGAAAAGACACAAAGCAAAAAGAGGTTTGCTTACTGAGTTGCAAGTATGACCTCTTGTTGCCAAATCTGAAAAAGAGGATTCAGATGAGTTTGCTTGCAGAGACAGAAGGGACTCCACAGCCAGAACACAAGGGAGAGCTATCAAGCGTTCCTCAGGGTCATAAGGGGAAGTCTTAYGAAGGAAGGAGAGAATCTGTTTGAAGAGATGAGGTTACCACTGCTCTAGATGTGTGAATATCACACACGCTAGACAGAGAATCCCTGCTCAGTTTGTCTAAATTTTCTATTCAGTCCCTAGAGAAATGTGGCATTGTAAAAGATTAAAAGAAATTTTAWATCTTCTGTGGATTGAAATAGAGCRCACYTATATTCTTATCCACCAGGCCTGCCAAATGAAAGAGGTCAGTAAAGGAGAGTGGAAGATCTTGGGCTGGAGAGAGGGGGAGGTTTTTTTTCATCTATTTTCCCCAAAGACTTATGGTCACACTGAAATGTCTGCACAGAGCAGCATATTCTCTTCTTCCTCCAAAACTTTGGAGTCCAGAGCACACCATCACGCTCTAGGGACTCTGCCATCTACCAGAGATCCAAATTCCCCTCCTTTGACAGTGGTTGAAGTAGAGACAGTGGGGCCAGTCAATAGTGCACAAGTGCACAGCTACTGGCTGTGGGAGAAGGGCACGTTTGTGTCCATGAGGACACATATGCCTGTGTAATAAAAATATAAGGGAAAACAGTTAAGGTGAAACTTTCTTTCTTTCCTTCTTCTTTTTCTTTCTTTCTTTCTGTCTGTCTGTCTTTCTTATCTTTCCTTCTCTCTTTCTTGCTTGCTTATCTTTCTTTTCTTTCTTTTCTTTCTTTTTTTTTTCTTTTCTTTCCTTTCTTTTCTTTCTTTTCTTTCTTTCTCTCTTTCTCTCTTTTCATGACCAATGGATGCATTATACAGTATTCAAAAAACTGCAGGAGCTGGAAAATCATATGACGCAAGAAGTTACTGTGCAATTTCTGTGGCAGATGATTTTTAACAACTGTCTGAGCCATAAACTTTTGGAAAGGTCCCATGGAACATTTTTCAAAATATTCAGGCTATGATGCAAAGGTTGCTACATTAATATGCTGTGAATTTTAGTAGGAAAAGAAATAAGGTGCAAATGCAACATGCATTTTTTTTGCATGTTATGCCCTCTTTAGTCAAATTTTCTGAAATTTTAAGTAGAAAGTATCAGCAGTGAAAGTGGTCATCTATCTCCCTTTACATCCCAGTACTTCAGATTGTAAATTCTAAGAATCATAATTTTAGAGTATCGAAATGTTCTGGTTTTCAGTGTGATACAAAAGGTGTTGAGTTGCAAAACCTTTGGGTTATTATTGATACATACACACAACAGATAAGACTCRGATTTAGATTAACAGTGTAGTCAGTAAAATTTTTTGCATGACTTCACTGTTTCAAAAGTAATCATCATAATCAATTCATAAATTGGTTTCTCCATAACTGACACAGACTTGGTGAAATTGTGATGTGATTTTATTGATCTTCATACAGAATGGCTTAGAGAGTTTACCTATAACTGACTATCAAGATAAAAATTAGTGTGGGAGCTTTTGTCTCATAGATATTGCCATTAATTTTCTGCCTTTAAGAAAATCTAAGCATAGTGACTMACATTAAAATGTTTAATCTTTAATCAAAGATACTACTGAATGTTCCCCAAACACTCAGAAYTTCCTTATACTTAGCAAAAGAAATATTTTAAAGTAACTGATTACACTGTAGTGAAGCTCTTGAAGAAAAAACAATTTTCCCACCATCAGAAGTGTCAGCTTAGGTGACACCTCAGAGAATTATTTTTGCAACACAGGCCAAGAGGTATGGAGTCTATTTGAGTCCCTAATGAATTAAAACCAGCAGAACACCACATATTAACTCAGAAATACAAAGCCAATGTCAATGTTTATATATTTCTTTTCAGTATCCTTTTTGAGCATTTCTTGGCTTTACAAAAGTTTAGGAAGTATTTTTTTTTAGCATGACACTTCTAAAATACAGTACATAAAATTACTCAGATTCTAAGGACTTTCTAAAGCCACAGAAATTTATGGCTTTGTAGATTTGACTTAAAAGAACAATTAAGCCTGCCATGCTTAAGAGGTTTTGTTTTTTGCTTRTTTTATTTAGAAATTGCTCATACTCACCCAATACAAGTAATAAAACATCATCTTGGTAGATTTGATGYGCTTTTGTATTACTTGGAAACTGCTTACAAGCATTAAAAATTTGGCATGCCCTAAGAGCATCACTTATCTTTCCAGAGAGGTCAGGTAGTGGTACAATGAGCATCTTGTCTGCCTTCGATTTCAGATGACTTTAACACTGACACAATAAAAAGATGAAGTTTTATTTAAACTTATGTTTAGCTCATGGTGTCATGTGTGAGAGACAAAGCATCAGTGGAAGGTATTTGCTACAGCATTCAACAAAGAGRGATAATCTCTACCTGTTTTTTAATTTGCAGCTTCAAGTTCTTCCAAAGAAATGACTTGTACATTTCTCAAGATAATTATTGCTGCAGAGAATGAATTTAGTARTTTGAGTAAAAAATGTGTACAAGTGATAAAAGAAGAAAATTTGTTCTCTGCCTTTTTTTGAGAAGTATGGAAACATACAGGAAGAAATCCCACCATTTTTCAGCCTTTCTACTTGTGCATATTTTGTCATGCATGCAAACGTAAAACTTTTAAAAGAGAATCCCCGGAAAAGTTATAATTTATATGATAACAATTAAGAAACAGATTTCTATTCAATTCTTCTCTGTGGACCCGATCTTTTTMCAATTTAGTGGCATCGCTGTACAGCCAATCTCCCCTACCAGGAATAATTCCCAGTCTTCCTATAGTTATGAGCCCCCTACAAAAGCAAGTCTGCAAAATCCAAAGTTGATTAATTCAGTTTCTTATCTGATTAACTGTCTCATCTCCCCTGACTGATTACAAAGGGAGCCTATAGCAACAGAAAAGTTATTGTTCCCAAGCCAGATGAGTCTTACAAACTATTCTATGACACCTCTCGTGGAAGAACAATCCCTTACAAGGTGRCAACCAAAGGAAATTCAAAGCCTTGAATTATACACTAAATAATTAAATGCCAGCTGCAAATTCTAGATATGGAAGCAGGGACTGTRCACTGCCTAATATCCATCCAGAATTCCCCAGAGAAATATACCTGTGCCTGCATTATATTCATCCGAGATCCAGTGCCTTTGGCTGTAGAATTCAGCRTGTGTGAACTGAGTGATGTGAGAACAGTAAAACTGGCACTGCTGGCACACACTTCACACAGACACAGGGAAGTCATTTAGTGACTTCCAGAAGCTCCTCCTAGGCTGTCTGATGCCTTGAAAAAAAATGTGCTCATATAACAACTGCATTAGCTAATAGTAAAAAAAAAAAAGAGACAAGTTGAAAAATCTTGCTTCATGGTCATATTTGCTTGTAATAATGACAAACCTGAACTTGAACATCCTGCTCTACACCATGAAAATTGCAGCAGAAGGTTTGCCAGACAAAAGGATGTTTAAAATCCTTAGTGGTTTTTTTTTTTTTTTTTTTTTTTAAATATCCTCAGTCCCCAAGAGGAAGATTTTACAAAAATGCCAACGCTATTCCCTAGAATGTATTTACATCAGTAATAAATGCCAGACAACAACATTGGAGAATGCTTCCAGAGCTAATGCAAATTGAAGCTCAGTGGACAAAACTGTCAAGGGGGCTGTTCTTTCTATAGTTCATGTCTCCTCAGAGCAATTATCACTTACCCAGCCAAAAACAATGACAATGACCAGGGAGTTCTGATGGTTTCTGAGTTCCTTTACACTACCCCAAAAATTAAATCARCAGCTCTTTTCAGCATTTTCCATTAAACTACAGCTACATCCCTATACTAAAATGTTATATTATTTGTGCTGATTAAAAAACAGTCCAACTATTTTATGCTGGATCAAGTCAGATTAATGTTAATCTCTGTACTTGACTGTAGAGTCACTTTTGGTAGGAATTTTATGTGAATTCATRCTTGAATGGAATAGATTTTATCTAAAATTTTTATCATGACTGTATGTAGCTACTACTTTTCTATTATTATTAATAATATTACTGTTGCTATTATTACGTTTTAATAAAACAACAGGTAACCTATCTTTCTGTGTAGTTACATGGKAGAAATAAAATTTAGCTACTTTTTCATAAGTGGAAGAGCTGAAGTCATTCATTTATACTGCTTTTGCAATAAGTAACAGTGAAAGGCTCTTTGAGTTAATAAGTCTGGATTCTATTGCTGTTTCAAGTGTGGCCTCAGGCAATGCACTTCACCTCTCCAAGCCTTTCAATTTCCACCCAGAAAGAGGGGCTGTTAATACTTATCTACCTCAGAGGTGGTATTAGGCTTAATTCCTTACTGTTTATAAAAGAGCAGATAAACATCTCCTTTCCCAGATACACTATCCATWATCACTAATGGATTAGATCCCATTTGATACACTATATGAGTTCAAGTTCTTGATTATATTCTCATTTAACTGTAGCTAAACAACTGTGACTCTCAACTGCAAAATGCCAGCTAAGACTTTCCTTTTTATTTTTAGCCCGCGTGAAAATTATGAACTTTGAATGGATATCTCTCAAGAMAATGTTGTTCCTAACAAATAATTCTTTTTTTTTTTTTTTTTATGCTGATCCTTACAAACAAATAGCTCTTACATCTTCACTTTTATGAAGTTTAGCATTATTCATACTATGAACCATGTCAAACAGAGTAAATGAAATATATATTGCTGTGTCTACAATACAGGCTGGCTTCTTGACAAGAAGCAATAATGGTACAAAAATAATTTATTAGAGTGAAACCRTAGCACACAATCTTCTGATTCCCCAAAATACACAAATATAGTACCAGTCCTTARGCAATTCTTAGAGACAATCCCCTTCATCAATTAATTTCTAGTTGCAATGTGATATCATGACACCAAAATGAAGGACTGTGATTCAAACACGCCAAAAGAAGACAGAGAGGTGTGACACTTACCCACACTCACWGGACTCGAAAAGGAAATGTGTCTGGGTGGTTCCAAGCACAGTAGGAAAGGACATAGAAATGGACTTAGAAGGTAGAAGAATTTTCAGATTTCTTTTAAAGGAGAGAAATCATTCTCTGCAGAAAGAATTCAGGGGAATTTAAGATTTTGAGATGAATACTTGATGACAACAAGGAGACAATAGTAATAGGAAACTGAGAATTTAACAGAGGATGCTGAGGTCTAACCAAATGTGTGTCATGTGTCCTCTGAGTATGGCTCCTGGCGAATGGGTCCTTTAGTGCCAGTGCACCACAGCAGCCCTGGGGAAGCTCTGAGTTCAGCCAGAGGTCAGCAAAACTGCAACATCATTAAGATTCATCTTTCTTCTTTGAGGAGMAAACTTCCTGCTGAGCTCAAAATTTTGCAGAATCTATGATCCAATAACCTCTGTCAGCATGGATAAAATCTTCTTCTCAAAGAAACAGAAAAAAAAAGGCAAAAGTTTCCATCATGCCATGAATGATGCTGAAGGTCCTCAGAGGGCACAGTGGCTGACAGTGACTTCCTACAAACATTTCAAGTGGAAAAGTCTGTCTCYGAATTTAAATACAAAGATTTAACCATTGGCTTTAGGCAGAAGTTGTCTTCTCCCTTCTCAAAGAAGGTACCTGTGAAACCAAGAGATAGAGTGAATAGMTTTTTGTTGATGTAGGAATTCATTGCAGATAAATCTTAGTCTACTGAATAACTTCATGTTTACCAGAAAAGGAGGCAAAAGTATTTTAAAGGCTTTTTGGGGCACTTCCAAATGTGCATTTGCTTAAAAATGCAACAAATATGGACATTCAGCCCTATCCAAACCTGTTCAAACACCATCAGCCACATAGTAAAAACCTCTAAATGTGTAGATAAAGTTATAGATATYTATCAAGGGTCGACCCAGTTTTTCCTCAAGAGCACTCCAAATAATTTTTACGGTATGAGCCGACAAGAATGTATCAAGGTATGGGCAGAACACATGAGCATCCCTGTGCCCAGTGCATTGGTYAAATGACAGACATGCTCACATAGATTGCCTCCAGATAGTCAACAAGAGAATGRTGGGGTTAGAAAATCAGCAGGATCTCAACATACCCTGCATGTGGCCTCTACTAGAGCGACTGTTTCACACATTCAGTTTGTGTTGTTCAGTTCATTTTTGTTTCAAGTCCTCAAGTTTTTTTAAGTGAACAAGCTCCATACTTCTATGCTTTGTTTTCCCTTAGTGGAGAGAATACATGTCTCTTCCTTTTCTTGATCTACTCCTAGAAACTGTGGCAGGACTATATGCACATGAATAATTCGGTCTGGGACCTCACTGTAGTCTGGGTAGCAAGGGTTAATTGCAATGTGGCTTCCAGCTGACTGAAACACCATCTGGTCTCTAATCCAGTCCTGGACCTGTCAGGTACATTTGGATCAAAACGACCTCTTGTAAACAAGGCAGCAGAAAGGACTAATTGCTAAAGAAGAATGCAGGCTAAATCTAACTCTGAAGTAAAGGCCTACAGCTTTAGTGAATTTAATTTGTATTTTTTGTACATGGTTCACTGAGACTAATCTGTCTACTATGGAGGATGTGTATCTCAGAGAAGGAAAAAARTCACTCAGAATCTGTTTCATTCTTTTTTTACTAAGATGTACTAAACTAAAATCTTGTTATGAGAAAAAGGGAACATCTAGTACATACAGAATCAAATGAAAAACCTGTGATCTTACACTGAGAACAGCAAAATTACCATCTTCATTGAAAAGTTGGATCTCTGAAAAGTGTAGATATGGACCTCCTTTWCCCAGACTTCTCATTTATGATTTAGCACTGCAATATGTGTTCATACCTAATAGGAATTAGCTAATAACTAAGGGTTAATTTAAACCTGGAACTAAGCTGTCAAGGAGCAGCAGGTTTCTTGTTTTCATCTTTCATCATACAAGGCTGATATCAATGTGCTGTCTCAGTTGAACTTGTAAGTGTGTAAAAAGAAGAAAACAAGTCCATAGATATGGACTATACCAAATTTTCAACTTGGTGATTTTTTTTTTTTTTTTATTAATTACTTCTGTCCTGTTCAGGGTATGTTGTCAGATTATTCAGGGATACARTGAGGAAGATTAACCTGGGATTGAACCTGGCAAGGGATATCCAGGACAAAAAGAGCTTCCCCAAGTACCTCAGTAGGAAAAGGAAGACCAGGCAAAAGGTAGGGCTGCTGCTGAGTGAGGGAGCCGGGTTTCATGACTGAGGAATAAATTTGTTTGCACCAYATGGTATGGAATAAGGAATTATTTTTTGAAGTGGATTATGTGAGCAATGAAGATGTGTGTGTCCTTTTAAATCCTGTCTGGTTTTCATGTTTTCCAACATGGACGCAATCTGAGTTATAACAAATATTAATTTCAGAATTCAARGCAATCTCATGAGGAAAGGAGCTGCAGTGCCAGAATAAAGGYCCCTGGCCATGTTTAGGACCAAGGCAGTTTTTCCAGCTCTGGACTCCAGAAATTCCTTGGGATCATCTCTCATCCAAATGWGATAAATTCTTCATCTAAGTATATGCAGTACCTACAGCAGCAACCTCCTGCGGTGGGATTTAACTTTCATTGGGCCAGCAATCCCAAGCACTAGAGTACTGCAACTCAGAAAAGTGGCATAAAGTTGCTTTTAACAGCTTTTAAGCTGTTCTGTGGTCTTTGCTTTCTTGTTTGGTTTTGCTCTGCTGTGCCTGCTCTCAGAGTCAAGCCCAGARTACAATGATGGAGCATTGAATCTGGTCTGGTTTATTTATACCTGAAAGGATGTAGGCAGCTTTAGAAGAATGCAAATTTTAAATTTTGAGCGAGGAAGACTGAATCCATCAAAATACTATGTTTCCCATCTGATAACTGGATTCTTGTGAAGACAGTGAAAAACACCGCTGTTACATATCTCTTTTAAAGAATGCATTTCCTATCACAAAGAACCAAAGCCTTTGCAATGACTTAGCATTCTTTTCTTTTTGTTTATTTCCCAGAACAAGGACTTTCTGTTTCAATCACATTTTYCATTTAATAAAAAATATTTTCAMAATGCTCCAACCAATAACTGATTAAACCAGCACCAGAAACATAATTTTTTGTTTATTAGTTTCTTTCCTGACATCTAGTGACTATACAGACATAAGGTACTCTACCTTCTTTTGAAATTACATTTTTCATGAGTATGCACTCCTGCTTCTAATTTAAGTACTCAAGACTTCTAACTTTTTTTTTTTCCCCAAATGGCTTCTGTATCATAGTTTGTTTTGGAGGCATTTTTCATATCAGTAGGGTGAGATTAGCATTGACATTTTTCATGAACTGCTGAAGAGAGAGCAGGAATGCAGTGTTGATAGCAGTGYTCGATTTCCATCAAACCAGCCTCAGAGCTCCTGCTGACATTATAACACTAACTCAAATATTAACATAAAATATTGAAAATACTATATGGCTGCTGGTTGTGAATATTTGTTAAGAATGCTGAAGAGATTTTTTTTCTCACAATAAATATTTAGAACATTGTGTGAAATGTCATGAGCATTGACTGTAAAAAAGAAATTTCAACAGAACATTGAAGCTGTTGCAAAGCCCTCCACTTAGAGAAAACAGATCAAAAGGCAGCAATAGTCTTCACTTAAGTGGCCTGACTCTTGACTGCAGTGAACTTTACATAGTAATTCAATAAGGAAGACACATTAAAATGGGAAGATTCACAAAGACATAAACTGCCACATGACACAGGTTGAAGGAGAACCAAACAGAAGGACTTTGCAAAGATGGATTTGTGAAAAAATTAGGACAAGAATTACACTAAATACCACTTACTTTTTTCTGAATGTGGACAGGTCTCCTAGGCTTAAATCCTGCTCTCACTGAAGAGTAAGGAAAACATCCCTTTATATCTGATCAAGAAAAAAGGTCTTTAAAAGTACAAATTTTCAAATGGTGRTTCTACATAGATCAATAAGCAGGTTAAAAGTTACATGTTTTTTAACTTAGTCTGTAAAAGAGACCGTTTGATGAGGATCGATTCTCGCTTCAGTGAAGACAGCATGTTGATACCTGTTTGAGTTTACAGATCTCCTTTTCACAACGGAAAAACCAAACGAAACCCTGAAAATTATTTCCTCACAATATTCTGGTATACATAAAATTCAAGTTTATCATGGCACTGAACCACTATCCATGTGGTAGGAAAGCCAGTTGTACCTAAGACAGCTGACTCTTTACAAAATAGTGTGCACAGATTTGTGAGTGTGGTGATSCAAGCCTGCACTGCAAAGGTTATAGGTTACATTAGCCAAGCTTCAAAACCTCATTGATGCCTATCATAGATGGAGAGTTGATGTCAACATGACTTTTATCTCTGGGGAATCGACATAAAGTAAAATACAAAAGGTCTGGCTGATGCAATGAGTTCAGAATRTAAACATCACTGAATTATGGAAATTCCCAGTCCACAATGCCAGCCATCTCTTCTAAGTTTGAAACCCAGTCCCTGAACTAAGGTGTTCATCTATTTACTCATCTATTGAAAAAAGAACACTCTGAAGTTCAGAAGTAAAAGTTAGGTTGCAATCCTTCTCTTCTTTCCATTCTGTGARTAGTATTGCCTTGCAAACGTGCTGGTTTTGACTGCAGTAGAGATAATTTTTCTTCAGCAGCTAGCATGGGGCTACGTTTTKGATTTGTGCTGGAAACATTTTGATAACACAGGGAGGCTTCTGTTATTGTTGAACAGTGTTTGCACAGAATCAAGGTGTTTCCTGCTCCTCACCCCACCAGTGATGAGAAATGGGGTGCACATGGGAGGGAACACAGGTGGGATACCTGACCCCAAATGATCGAAGCTCAACATTGTTACAGACACAGTGAAAGATTAAAAGTTTACAAGAGAAGCCCTCCTGTTACCAAAAACCTCCTAAATCAGCAGGATAGATAAAACCCCAGCATAGTCTTTCTAATGTTAGAGAGTAAGGCATTACTTTATTCTTGGCCAAGAGGGGTGTGTGGGGCGGAAAAAGTTTCTGCCTCCACACAGACACTGATATAAAACATTTTTGCTTGTCTATACATATTTAGCAAACAAAGAAATTAATGATCATTGGTTTTAAGTTACATAATGCTCCTCATTAACTAGTATTCTATTCTATATTGGTTACTGATCTCTGCTCTTCAAATGCTAATTTGGTCCACATTCTTTAGTCCTTTAATTATMTATTTTCAGAAATGGAGTCTCCAGCTTTCCAGGCCTTAATCTCCTCTGTATCTTCTGGTTACTCCAGCAGCCTTGAAGGGTCATGATTTTAAGATTCCAGATGTCCAATCTTCAAATGYCTTTGGCTTTTTTTACTGAAGCCTGTCAGGTTTAGTTTTAACAAACTTGAGATTTTGGTGATGTAATGATCAAAGAGTCTATGAAGAAACTCAATAAAGTGTTAACTAAAAGAGGGCACTGCTTACATTTAATTAAAACAACTAATTAAAAATTAGTTAGGAAAGTTAAATAATTTCCAACACTCCCATTGAGTCACAAGATATGCAAAGGACCACTTGCTTTCTAAACATTTTCAGAGACTTTGTCAACTGTTCATATCTAAAGGATTATACAGGTGTAATTGAACCTTTACAAAACTTTGCTCTGCAGGATTAAGAATGGCAAACCAGGTGCATTTATATAAATATGTATGATTTATCATGATAATGAKTAGACAAAAAGATCTTAATCAGAATAATTTACTATACACTGTAGGAGCTACAGCTAYTGCAATATAGTGCCCTATTTTGAAGTAATATCAAAGCAATTATATTCAAGTAATTGTATTAAAGCTGGCAAAACTGTTATTAAGTAGAGATTGATGCCACTCATTCATGACAATGACCATGGGCAAATCTTTCTGTCAGCCTCAAGCAGTAAGAAGAGTAACCTTGAGGAATATCCTTATTCAAGGGGGGAATCTCCATGAACTCATTTCAAGAAGGGATATGTCAGAAGACCCTGACATTAAAATTTGGGACTGGGCTTTTATAGTTCACTGCAAAGTGATTGACTGTCAGTGGTATGTCTCCAGGACAGCTGTGTCAGCTCAGCAGCTTTGGATAAGTTATCAGCATTATCACTTGTTTGTTCCTTAATGCAGGTATTGTGTCAGGATGTTTAGCTTTGGGACTGATGAGTCAGATTGGTTCAGCATTATTCARCACCAAAAGCAGCACCATGTCCTSTTCCTCGTTTACTGCTGATATCTTTGCAGACAGGGCATTGTTGGAGTTGTTTCCCCACTGCAGGCAGAGCATGCTGGTACAATCACAGGMGCTTACTGACCACATGCTTACCATACAAAGATGGGGAAAAAAATTAGAAGATGGGGTAGGGAACAACAGGATGCAATGACTTTCAGAGTAATGATGTTGTCTTCCCRTGATGAAGCCCTTCTTTCCTGGATAGGGCTGAACACCTGCCTACTCATGGGAAGTGATAAAAGGATTCTTTGTTTTGCTTTGCTTGTGTATGTGGCTTTTGCTTAACCCATTAACTGTCTTTCTCCCAACCCACAAGTTCTCTCACTTTTACTCTTCCAATCCTCTGYCCCATCCCAGCAGGGAAGAGTGAGTGAGCAGCTGTGTGGGGCTAATTCCCAGGATTTAAATCATGAGAGTTCAGGCTGACATTTCATGCAGGGAGATTTGGGAATACTCTAACATTTCACACATATATGCATACATATAATATGTTCTTTCAATCCCTTCAAGATTTATATATCACTTAGAATCCATTTATRTACATATATATGTATAAAGAATCATAGTTATTTACAGATAAATAGCTGCCCTCACCAATGCAGCCTGCTGAGCCCCATGCTGGTGTGAGTTGAGGATGCACCTGCTTCTGCATGAGCCTGGCTCTGATAATCCATCTCACAAGGACTCACACCTGAAGCTCTGATGTCCTTTGACACCTGTTAGCCAGAGGCTGCTCTAGAAAAAAAGTTTCTGCAGAAATCTGTGTTTCTACTAGAACCATGAGTATATGAGAACAGTAACTTCATGAAGAAGATGAAGAAAGTATCCACAAACAGTCATGTGCCATAAGGCAATGCAGAGCAAACATGAACAATCACAAGCACCTCTCCTTTACTGTGAGAATTTCCCAACAGCCATCTTCCAAAGGTACTGTCATTACGTCAATGGAGATTTTGGTAGAACAAACCTATTCAACTAGTTTATTTGCAGTGTAACTTTTTTATTATTATTCAAAACTCATCCTATTCTAGAAGCGTGAGATAACTCAAAAGCATTTTGTTAATTTACGTCTAAGCTAAGAGACCTGTCTTGCCCATTAGTGAAGCTATCAAGATCTATCAAATGAGAAATAGACATAACACCCATTAATAATAACATGACTTCTGTGCATAAAAGTGTGGAACAAACACTTCTGCTTGTCTTTGGAGGTAATTTTTCAGTATTAAGTGCAAAGCCTCTAAAACAATAGGCATGCCTCAGACCAACTCTGGCATACAAAATAGTGGTAAAATATAAATATGATTTTATTTTTAAAAGTGCATGCAAGCTGACAAACAGTGAGCTGTGGCTCAGTGATAAACCCTGGTAAATGGAGTTTATAATGGAAACAYTGACAGATTTCCTGCCCTTAGAGCACTATCGTTATCTATTGCATCGCACATTAAGCGCACATGTTACCTGATAAATATATAGCATGTTAAATCTGATAAAACTTTTACTGATTCAAATACACAAGGAGTTGAACATGATAAACAAGCTCCTGTATCTGATCCATCAGTTTCAGAAATAGATAAGCAAACAACTAAACATGATACAGAACATCATTGTCAGGTGATTAAGRTCACCCACTGGGACTTGCCATTCTCTGACTAAAAATCTAGTGCTGAAAAATCTGTCCAGAAGGTTTTATTTATCTATCATTAATTGGGTCCACAAATCTTTAACTAAAATTTGTGAACTGATTAATGGAAAGACACTCCTACACAATAGTACTTGAAAAAGAGTGTAGTTACCTGCTTTAATCTCCTCACCTCTGACAGTATGGACTCTCCCTTTATGCAAAACAGTGTACCCATTTTAGCATACAAGTATATGCTAAGTTGACTTTTTCAGGAATGACTCAAAAGGTAAAATCTTGTAAGATCAGGAATTTATCCGGCCAAGAGAAAAATGGGATAAAAATTATTTGATTAATTTCACAGCAGTACGAACCACAAGAAGATATTTTGTGCTGCAAAGAGGTATTTTAGCAGGCCAGTTTTGCAGAAGTGTGAAAAGCTGCAGTAAGAWCAGAACTAATAGCAGGCTACAGAAGATGTGTTGTTAAGCGCCTCTAGAAAGGCGAGTATATCAGCTTCTGCAAGAGAGAACWGTGTGCTGATTACTTGTCATGTGAGGCTGACCTGTTGGATGCAGAAGTTAATATTTTATGGGAACCTTCCAAATATAGTATGTGACTGGCTTCCCGTATTCCTCAGCTCTCAATTTTTTCTAAATGTGTTTCTCAAGTGCACTTGAATGAGCCACTGCCTTTAGGTAGTAGCAGGATCAAATTAGAATGCTCTGCCTTGCTGTGCATATCAGYTCTGCACATTGGCTTGTATTTTAAGTACCTACAGTCTAGCCATACCTTTTTCTACCCATCACAGTCATGATCCTTCCTGTTCATTGGTGTTCAGAGTAGTAAATTGAAATTTTGGTGCATGCCAGTCATAGAGTAGGACATCCAGGATCTTGCCTTTGACTCTGGTCAGTCACTGATCTCCAGGGTAAGGTTCAAAAACCCCCAGCATCAATCATTGCAGTCTCAGCTGTTCAACCAGGGGCACCCATAATGGTTTCACTCTTGTGAATGAAATGCCACACCTAGTGCTTTAAGACTGCTTTCTATTAGACAGACAAACATAAAAAACAAATGTTAGGCTAGACTTCTTGATGAATTTATGTAATTAAAATTGTATAAATCATATTTATGAGAATGGTATGAAGAGATTGATGTCACTTTAATGAAGGTTTCTAATGTTATTTTACTATGAAATAATTTTAGATTTCCCTGCGTCTGAATGCTGAATTCAAAAGAAGAATAATGAGAAGAATAAATGAGAGATAATTTTAAACACTTAGTGAACTGAGACAGACACATTGTTTTTAAAATCTAGTTTTAATCTGCATTATTTACCATAGAACCATTTCAGTCTATCATGTCATCGTGCTGCCATATAGACATGCTAAATCCATACTCTAAATTCCTTGTGATCTTTTTAGATGATTGCTTATGTACGGTAGTTGTTTTTCAGGCAAAAAATAATTTGCACGAGAATTTTTCCTTATGTTTAGAGAACATTACTGAGTCTGAATTACAGGCATCCAAAAAAAGAAAGATAACTCTAAGATACTGTTAGGAGCAACAAGATATTATCATAGTAATTCAATTAGTTATGCAGACTCTTCATTGTATTTCATACCAAAGTAATGTTGATCTATTTAATCTGAATACTTTTTTTTCTTTGTTTTTACATTTATTGTTTATACTGCAGCAAGTCCAAATGGTGATCTGAGGCTGAATGTGCTATGTAGAAAATTTTCTCAGGGCTAGAAGTCCATAGACTATCTCCTTAGCCCTTGGGCAGCATTACACTTGTCCTTATCTGCCCAAAGATGTTTCCAGGATATGCAGCCTTGGGTACTGCTTACAGAAACCATTTACACTTTCACTACCACTAACGGGGAAACACAGCCCCACACACACCACATTAAGTGCATTTATACAGTCAACAGTTTTATTAAGGGTAGGTCAACACCAGTTTCAATTCTCATAAATRAAGTGCAACAATTRCAATGACTAAATGCATCTGATAATGACATCCAAATGCATAGTGGAGTTGAGGGGAGACGAAGGGAAGCAACAATTCTTTACATGGGAGGTATTTATGAATGCACGTGAAAAGAGTACAAAAGGTGGTAAATACAACAGCACTGAAGGCCAGAAATGTCTGTGCATCATTCAGATAAAGGTTTCAATGCAGACTCTGTACACAACTTGACATTCAGGGGGATTTTCCATCAAATTTCCATCTTCCTCTACTGTGCAGATGGTAAAGGAAAAACTTTTCATTAGCTTAAAGAGAGTCTGAGTGGGATTGCTTAAATTATTCAGAAATTTGACTTGAGAGGAAAAGAACAACTTAGACTGGAGAGAGAGACTTGTTTTYCCATTCAAAATCAACAGCTAAAAATGCCTCTGGCTCTATGTCCTTAGGCTGAGTCAGTCACCCATATCAATCATCTGAATTCCAAAGCTGGCTCTGCTGTTTGCCCTTTGTTTCCTCAAGCAGAGTCTGCAGCAATTTCTGCTGCTGCAGGGTCCTTCAGTCGTTGTTACATGTGTTCTCAGATCACCTCTGAAACAGACCTCTCTAATGAGATGTCTGGACTGTGATCATAAGAAAAGAAGCCACTCTGGCTTTGGATTTTATGTTTGGTTTTTTGTGTCTCGGCTGTTTTTAAACAAACAATAGAAAACAAACCAAAACAAAACAGAAAAAAAAAAAAAAATCCAAACCCAACTCTGCACAGCTCAAGGAGATTTTAACTTTGCCTGCTTTCCAAGCAAGCATCAAATTACTTTTATGGAAGCAGTATCCTTTGAGAACACAGCAGGGGACAATACAGTGGTGACTGGTTTTAGGCAGACCTACAGGTAAGGTAGTACATGAAAGTACACACCCAGTATACCCAAAATATATATATATATATTTTTGGTAGATCTGTTTGGTGGATTTGCAGCATCTGCATGGTGATTTTCAGTATCAYAGTGACACTTGAAAACTCTGTGTGGCTTGGCTCTGAAAAGCCAAGGGATAGTTTTGAAGATGTACAAATCCTATTGACCTTTTTAATAGAGCTAGACTCACAGAGAACTTCAGTGTGGCARCACTGAATGATTTTGGTTTTATTCATTCAAGTATTTGACAATCTATTTTTASTTTCATTTCCCTCTATTTTGCTGTCAGTGATGGTTGAGCTTTGCTATTCTTCCAAATTGCCAGATTRCCCATATCTCTGACATGGCTGGATAATCTTTTCCCTTGCTTGTCCTCATATGCTTCTGCTCACTTTTTTTCCCAAGCGGGACCCTGCAGGAGGAATCTTATCAATATAAGTTCCTTATGGGGGGATGAGGAAGACAGATCTGGACTCCTATCAGTATCAAACCRTAAAAGGACARCAGGCACAAACTGAAATACAGAAATCTCACTTAGACATCATAAGAAAAAAACTTCTTTATGGTGTATCTGGGCACACAATATGGGAATAGTTGCTCAGAGTGGTTGTGMAACTTCAGTCCTTAGAGATATTCAAAACCCAAATGGGCACAGTCCCAAGCTACCTGCTATAAATGACTTTGTCTTGAGCAAGGGGTCTGGGATAACCTCAAAGCTCCCATGACTCTGCAATTCTATTTCAATATGTTTGCTTTTATGAGTTTACCTGGCATGATCTTTTGTGGAGTTCATTATTTTAATAAAYCATTAACATTTTACAATACTTGTGCTAAATTATGGTAAAGGTATTTCAATCCTTCTTATAATCTCATAGTGAAATGTGCTGTATTAAATGTTTCCACTGYGACAGCCTCTCTTGGAATTCCTTGCAAAGGGCAGTATTTATTGCTAATCACAGGCATGTCTTAGACTTCGCTGCATCTAGCAGATATGGTATACAATACTATTGTAAACTGACAGTCTCACAGAGAAAAAGCTCTTTAAGAGCATATTTTTAGAAGGCTAATAACCACCTGTATCTGAAAAAATGTAAAACTGAATTTATTTACCATTCTCACATTTGGTTCCTGACTGAAAACAGAAATTCCCAAYCTTATTTTATTTAAGCATCATCAGCACTGAATGACCAGATCCTAGTTGCTAGATGTAGATTGCTCATCCACATAAGGAAACATGTTGGGCAGTTCAGGTAGTATTTCTATACCATTCAAAAATTCCTTGGACATTTAAGCCCTGACCACAAAGGGGACTGGAGATGACATTTCCTTTTGTTAACCACCACAAATCAATGAAAAGAGTTAAAAATAACTTCAAAGGGAAGAGAAGAGAAGGGAAGGCACTTTTGTAATTTCTACCTCGTTCCCCAGTTGGATAAGCAACAGCTATTACTGTGGCATTAATTTCATAGAATAGTATCAAAAAATCAGTTTTGGTATAAWCTGTTAATCAGCAAATATCTTATCCTTCCTTCTTTACCTTATTTGGCTACTGGTTTGACTTCTTTTTTAGCTAACTTGTGCTTAAATTCATGTGATATATTTGACATTCCAGCATTAAAAAAAAAAACAAACAAACAAACAAAAAAAAAACCTCAAAGAGAAATGTAAAAGTTTATMATTTGTTCCCAGAACAGATTTCCCTCCACCTTTTTCAGCCTTGAAAGTTGTCTGCCCAGTCTGTTCTCAAGAACTTCCAGTAATGATAATTCCACAGTCTCTCTAGATGGTCCTTTTCTGTGATTTATGGTTGAAAATCTTTTCCTAATACATAATCTAAATTTCCTTTGCTCTAATTTAAGACCATTACTTCTTGTTCTATTCAAGGTTGACACAGGGAACAGATTATTCCTTTCCTCTTTGTAACTACCTTCTGCATATCAAAGAGTGCTATTTTATATCCCTTCTAGTCATTTTTTTTCTTCAAATCCTAGCCTTTCTTCAGAGGTCGTGTTTTCAAGAACTCTGCTCATTCTTCTTGTTCTTTCTGCAATTTCTCTTATAAGGACCATTTTATAGTAATGCAATGCTAAGATGATAAATTTTAATAGTTGAAATCTTTYCAATTTGGAAACCTGACACAGTGTGAATGCCTAGTTTCACATTATTCTAGTTTCATATGAAAATTTGAGGGGCATAGTGCATAATAAATTTCAAAATAGCTTTAAACCTTATGAAGTCACTTCTGATTTTATCTGTGATGGTTTAAGGTGTTGCTTATCCCAGCAGCCAATATCTCAGCCACTCAAGGTATCAATCCATACCTCAGCTGTAGAGTTAACCCTCATCAACCAGAGAACAGAAATGTAGAAATATGACTGCAGATTCTCTCCCGTCAGCTTTTTCAGTGATGTCTGTAACCTTCAGCAAGGGGCAGAATGAGCAGCTAGAGGCTGCAATGCCTCACACAGCCAGCTTCTTGCTTCAGAAGGTGCCTCAGAGGCCTTTAAGTCAATCTTGAGGTATTTCAAAAGACTACCCTTGCCAGGGATACGTGCTTGTCAGATCCCTGAAGCCTGGTCACTTCAGAGGAAAGTTGTGGCCACCAGCTCTGAYTATCTGTCAATGCTGGCCCAGACAAGCCCTTACACAGGATTACCATTATTATTATTGCAATCATGACTGCCCAGACCTTGCTTCAGCAGCCTCCTGTAACGAGAGAGCATGAACATGTGGTGCAGCTGTCATGAAGATCTGCTGCAGACACATTGCAGGACCCTTGTTCCAAAACAAGGAGAAAAAAATCCAATTCCCATGCAAAAGCAAATAAACATGCAAGAAGACAGGGAGGGAAAAATCTGTTTGATGCATGGGGGTAGTGGGGGAAAAGGTGTGAGAAAAAATATTTTTAAAGAAGTGCTGATTTACGTTAGCCAAAACTTTTTGTTATTATCATTATACAACAAAGTTTGGGCTTCAAAAAAAGGTGAAATGTTTCCATCACCTCTACTATTCCCTATTCTTCTCCTATTATCTTTTAGTCAAATATTTTCTGCTCAGGTCATCCTCTCCACAGCCAGTAACGAGGTCAATAAATAGTTGGACATGTATATCATTCACCTTAACCTGCTGTTTAATTCTGTAGAGTCCATGAACATGGGAAAACATTGAGCCMAGTGATTGCTTAGGTAAATTTGCTTTCCCTAAAATAAGAATTTACAGAATTAAGTTGCTCAGCAGTTACCTCAGCTTTGTTTAAAATATATTTCCCTTCCATGGAAGCAAATTAAATATTTGCTTTTTACTATTATTGTTTAGTACTGTATCAGAGTATTATTCATTTACATGAATACTGTAATTTCCATATTCTTTCTTTGTCTATCCAGTTCAACTTCATGCTGAATTAATGTATCTTTATATGAAGCAATTTCTTTATTGCACCCCATTTCATTGTTTTCAGCCTAGGTTATAGACTGCACTCAGTCTTATCTTCCAAAGAGTTTGCCACAATGACCTGCTTGCATCATCTTTGAGRTGGATTAAAGAAATCAATTCAATTACTATAAAGTAATTTTTAAAATTACATTGTTTAAAACACCATGTGGATAAATGTACAAGGGTCTTATTCTGAAAGCTGTCACTTGATCATTRCTCAAACAAAACTGCTTTGACGCTAGAACTTATTATTTGTCTTCCAGTGAAAGAACTGTTATTCCAACAGGATACTATCTCTTGAMATGATCTCATCAGATATTTCTGGAAAGAATTGAGAGGTATCTGGATGAACAATAGCAGCACAGAAAACAAATGTTATTATTAGATCTCGTTTTCTCTTCATCAGCAGTGTGAAAACTCTAGCTCTTTCAAGAGTGTGTGTATATATATATATATATATATATATAATGAAAAGGTTGAAAAAGGTATATGTCAATCCATGTTGGTCCCTTCTTTTGCTACATTATCTACTTACTGAATGAGGTCTTCATATAAATACCTGACAGAAGGGGAAGATGGAGATGAAAGTAGACTTCTTTGAGTGAGAAACAGTGAAAGAAGAAGCAATAGGCRCAAGCTGAAATCTGTAAAATTAAATATAATGAAAAGGTATTTCCTGTGAGATTGGTCAAACACTGGAATAGGCTGCCCAAGGAGTCTGTGGAATCTCCAYCTTTGGAGATATTCAGKGCCCAACTGAACGCAGTCCTGGGCAATATGCTCTTTGTGACTGCTCTCTGTAGGATGGCAGGATTAGACRATCACTCAATGTGCCTTAAACTTCAGCTATTCTGTGCCTTGTGGATTCTGTGCATATACAACATTCAGGCATGCAATTAATTTTTGACACTAAATTATGGGACTTGAGTGAAATGCAGCACAACCCATAGAAAGAGTTTCTATGGGTATTTTATCTTAATACTCAGGGATCACTTCTGCAGTCCTCAAAATGTGTCTGTCAGAGAAGAACCATACAAGGTTTTAATATTCCTTCCCTTCCAAATTTGTCAAAAAATAACATGCAATTGTTGATATCTGAACACAGGTCTCTCRTGTCCTCTTAACATTGTTTTTAGTGCAGAGATACTATAGTCTGGGTATTTTGTTCACTCTGACCATTCAGTTCCCTGGTTTGAAAATAGTTGATTTGAAAACACTGCATTTTAATAGTGACCACTATATCTGTGAAGAAATTGCAACMGTTAGAGTCACATTCTGCTCTTTGAAGACTTGTAAGGGTATATGGACKTCCAAACTTTGCATGAGCAAACTGATGCCAAGCACCTGAAATCGAACAGGAAGTAAAATGAAAACAGCAAGAAAGGTCAAATATAATTTTTGTTTTCCCAGCTTCAAGTACAACAACAAAAATGAAAGACAAATTTAAGAAACCAAGTTGTTAACACAAAAGGTATTTAAAATAATTACAGTAAAATATRTCATCATATTGATTTGCCAGTATGCACCATTGCCATTAAATTGACATGAGGTCAGTGTAAGTCATTATGATCATGAATTTATGAACATTTTACACTACTGGTATGTGTGTCCATGATTTTAAGGTTGATCAAATTAATTTTGTTATTACAGTCTCTACATCTTCTTTGTCATAKGTTGAGTGGACAAATACCATAGAAGACATTGATTTTTTTTCTACTTCTAAGTGCTCTTTCATCTCTTACAAAAATACTTTCTATATAAAACTTCATGCAAAGTAGCATTATACTCAGACAGAAGATAAAACATTTTTCTATCGATCCTGCTCATAGGCATTCCCAAGCTTGACTGTTGTTCATTGTCGTTACTGTGAGTCTGACACAATGACACACACTACAATCATAAAATGAACCTTTTAAGCCATTAAAATTGTGYCATCCACTTGGGAACTTGTTCTGCTATCACTAAAATGAGGTGAAATAACAGTTTTTTTTCTTACTGTCTAAAACTGATTTGAAAATGGTGAGTAATCAAACAAAATTATCTGAGATTGCACAACTACATTCCAAAATGCCTCAACAGAACAGATATATGTTCAGGAGTGAGCCCTTTCCAATGAGTTTGGAAGCCATAATATGTTTTTATATCAAAATAATACAAGTATAGACTGACAAATGCAGTTTCTGAAGACACTGTAAAAGTTATTCCATCAGGAAAGCCAATAGGAATTTGTTTTACAGGAGATGTAACTTCTGTAAAAAGACAAATTCCTCTTTGTCTCTGATCATCAAACTTTAAATAAGTGAAACAGTCATAAATYTAGCTTTCTATGATAGATCTTCTTAGCTAAAATAACGCGAATCTGTCTGAACATCTCCATTTCACCTCAGTTTACAAAACTTGAAGATGCCTATTTACAGAGTCTCTGATACTAATCAAACAGGATACAATAAATTTATATCATGTGTGAGCTATCAACAAAATATATTTGTTGATATTAAAATTGAACTTGGGACTTTTCTCATCATATCATGTGTATAAAAATTCATATTCCTCATTCTGTATCTGTCATGCCATAGCTTCATTCTGCTGAAGACGTTCTCTGTGGCTGTGGCTGATGAAATCTTGCCTTTCTCTGATGGATCTTTACTGATCTTTCCCACAGAATCTTTTTTTCTGAAGATTTAATCTGAACTTTCAGAACATACAGACCTCTTAAACCAATGGGAAACATTATTTCTCATTTTGAAGAATCTGCCAATTTGATGAGGATGTACCTAATACTTAGTTTCTCCTAAATCCTAGAGCAGACCCTACTTCTACTCTAACAGGATATGTAGCTAAACCSTCGACTGAATAATGATGCCCATCTGAAATTGAATTCTCTTTATTTTCTGACCACATTCCAGGTGTGATCATGTCTCTACGTGAGTAAAATCAAAATAATCTCAATAACACAATTGAAACATTCAAAATAAAGTATCTCTTAAAGTTGTCAGAAATCATATGCAGTACTTTTAGAACTTGATATGGCAGTTAAGTGCGTTGTGCTATGCATTTCCAGAGAGAATTGTAATTTGTTTCCTCTGATGAAGAAAAATAAGTAAAGGAAAGTGAAGAAAAGCCAGTATTACAATTGTATTGATTGTTAAAGTACACTCTTACTATAATTAAGGTATGGATTATAATTACAGGGCAGGAAAACAACAACCTTTTGTTCTTTCAACATATTCCTGTATTAAATAACAAAACAACATTGCAGTTAAAAAAAAAAAAAACAAACTTGAAATTAATTCTTCATCCTCATGTCAAAGGAAATGTACTTCTTCTGCAAGATAAAATTTCAGCCACCAGGAGATAGAGATTGCAACCTACTAGAACAATACACATCTGTTTTGACATGATCACCACTGCAGATATTGTAAAGTGRCACAATTCCAGGACCTAGAACTTTGGAAATCCTTGCCACACACAGTAGTCTARTGGCTAGGGATGATTTTTGTGAGGAATAATGTGTCTTTTGTCATCAAAGCTTCACCAAGGACCATCTAAGTAAAGATTTTCCAAATTATTTTCTTCTCAGTAAGAAAAGGAATTATGCACATGTCAGCATCAAACTAACCACCAGAGTATATTGTAAAATAAAGTGCAAACCAGGACCGGAATATGATGCCCCTGCACCGTATTCTGGAAGGGAGGGCAATCAAGAGCTGAAAAGAACAGTTAAGGTCTAAGTTCCAGGCACCTGCTTGCCAACTGTACCCAGAAGATCTGACTTAGATGTCAAGTTTTCGTTAGGAAGTCTGGGAAAATATAATCACCTGAAAAATGGGTTTATATCAACAAATATATTGAGCAGGACCTGAAATTATTTTACAGGGTGTATTAACTAAGTTGTGTTTAAAATCTTCATCATCTCCTGGATAAAGCAATCTTCATCCTTCAATCTTCATCCTCTCCTGGGTATTATGAACATTTATCATCTGGATATAGGATGAGGAACYACACTCATCCCATCTATAGTCCACAGCCATGCTTTGTCTTTAGCATTCAAGGAAGTGCAGTGTTCTTCTTTTCTTACTCTGGCACAGGGTGCTATAGAATAGCAAGTGAACAATGACAGGAAGTTGTTATATCTGAGCTCGGCCAGAAACACCATTGTGTGCATATTTTGAAGATCAACATGCTGGACACAAGTCTCTCCAATCCTTTTCTGAGCCTGAGCCTTGCTGCACTTACAATTCCATATTTTATGCTACAGTCATATTCCCACTGACTTCAATGGGAACAGTGATTGTTCAGATCTGTACAGATTTTCATAGCATTGTGTGCTGACAGTAATGTTTTTCTGCATACTTCCTGCATAACAGAGATGCTGCAAAAAATGTCTCAAAGATATTTTAAGTGTAAAACATTTAGTCATATACATCTCTGACAAACACACCCCATTAAAGTGTATAAATTGCACGAGTAGAGGAACTAGACATGATCCATTATATCTTCTCTTAGGTATTTCTTGAGTATTTCTCATGTTTGTTTRTGACTAGAATATTATTCAGGACAACAGTAATAACAAAGGGCTGGATTGTCTTTTTTGCTACAATGTAATTCATTCAACCATAATATCTTACATAAATATATATTTTTATTTTTTTTTTAATATGCATGTGTTCAAATTTTTATTTTTGGAAGGTCCTCATTTCTGACCTTGGAAATAGCAGTCTGTGTTTCAGGGAAAGTCAATCATCTATACTGCTAGGTTTTATTTCCTGTCATGACACACTGACTACCTTAGGGATGAAAGGTTCTGATGCATTATTCATTTCAGGAATAAAAAAATAGCTTAAACCATCAGCTGTCTCCTCACAATCACTTTCTTGTACTACACACAGTTTTGTGGAGCCCTTTTCTTTTGAGGTGTTTATTTAATTAAACCTTTTCTCTCTAACAGAAATCCTTGACAGAAATTCCACATCCCATTGAATTAAAATTTGGGGACTCCGTATTGCTAAACTAAAAATGGACTCATCTAGATAACTGGGCCTCCTTAAATGTTGCACGAGTATGTTGAATCAAAACAGAATTAACTTTTTACCCATGCCATTGCCAATACTGCGTAAAAAACTCCTCTGTCTAAAATGGGGGTTATTTAACCTTTACATATTTACYATCTATGTCAATACATTGTGTGTGCACACAAATTCTGAATTAGAGGGGTTTTATGGCAAAATAAAGGGGAAGGCCATCCCAAAAAATCAAGGCAACCTGCCACTATTTGCATTTAGCTGAGCACACTGCTATAATGAAAATTTGATTTCAAAATCAAGTTAAAATATATTTATTTTAATATTTGTTTAGCATAACATCTCTGGTCCAGAATTATTTGGTTTTGCTCTGGTTATGACATTGTGATAGAAAACCAGATTATTTACATGGGTAAATGATTTACATTTGTTCCTTCAGAAAAGTTTTCCCAGCACATTACACTTAACATTTAAAWATTTACTGTCTTACCTCTGCAGGTTTTCTCTACATATCCTGGGTTAGAGGATTTATYCATATTAACTTTTTAATAACTTTGTGTTGTGGATTGACTTAATGCATATTCATAACTTTTTAGGGACAATTATGCTGTATAGACCAAGCCTGTGCTTGCTGGTGTCTCCAGGTGTGGCTCTAGAAAGACAATTTTTTTTATTTTTTTTTACAAATTAATTTTTATAAGAGACATTTGAAAAGACATTAGTTTTAATTGTCCCACTGAATTTTAAGAMCAAGTTTCCATGAACAAAAACACTTTATCGTCGAAACAATCCAAACGTAACACACAGAGGATATCTTTACTATCATTTAATTTGAAGGCTGCAAGAAAAGAAATAGTCTGTCATTTTGTCATCTTGTGTCAGTTTTTAATATCAGAATGTSAGAAGTTGTTTGTCAATAAATTCCCAATGATTGGTAGGAAGATTCTTATTAAAAATTAGGTGATATTGTATAAGGCTACATATCTTAATTGAAATAAAGAGATATTTAATTAAAATGTACTTAGGAAATGTAAYAATAAAATTAGTTTACATGCGCAAATAAGAAAGAAGGAGAATSAAGGAAACACAAATCAAAATACTGCTGCCTACTGCAGCCTTTCCAACTGTTTAACAGTGTGCCACTTAATAATGATCTCTCAGTGGAGTTCATCTCACCTAACTACATGTGACTAAAATCTGGCAGATGGGTTAAACGATCGTGTAGACTCTCTGTATTATCAAGAGAGAGAGAAATGTGCCTTCCCATCTGTGCTAGGACATATGTTTTTAGACAAGTAAACTCTTAGAGGTTCCTCTCCCCCCCCCCCCCATAGAAGAAACTTAATAAGCTAATGTAAACAAAGAATTAAATTTTGCCTGCTTAATGCTGGTAGAGATAACACACATGATCCTGTCTCAGATATAGATATGTTATAATTTTCAGTCAGAAGTATCATAGTCTAGATAAAGTCTTCCTATTTCCTAATGCTTTGCTTTTGATCATTTATAGCACAAGTTGTTGACATTTTTTGTCTTTTAAATTCATTTGTAGCCYTCAGCCCAACCTATATAAATAGAAGTTCTTTCATCTTTCTAATAAWTTTTTTTCTTATACAGAACAAGAAGCTGAAGTATTTATAGAAACTTCATGAAAATATTCAATTTAACTTAAAGATCATTATTTTAATTAATCTTCAGAAGATTTACCTTAAAAGGACTTACTGAGCATCAAAATTGTGCCTAAAGTTAAGCGTGYTCTTATGTGAAATTACAAGAGGTACTGCTGTAAGGAAAAGATTAAGATCAGGATCCTAGACTTTGGACTTAATGGTGGAAGTACTTTTCTCCACTGCACTTGTCAATTTGAAAAATTTGCAGAGGAACTTTGGAGATGTGAAATGGACAAGAATTACAGAGGTGGTTTTTTTTTTTTTTCATTTCAACAAGGTTGAGGTGGCAGAGCATGAGGCTGTTTTAGTATTAATTGCCTCAACCTGGCATAGAAATAAAGGTCTTTTTGGGCAACAAAAGAGAGAATTATTTTTCTGGGACTGAAAGAGT
This sequence comes from Malurus melanocephalus, assembly GCF_030028575.1. Classification (NCBI taxonomy): domain Eukaryota; kingdom Metazoa; phylum Chordata; class Aves; order Passeriformes; family Maluridae; genus Malurus; species Malurus melanocephalus. Next base: position 5,050,256 of record NW_026623243.1, on the reverse strand, counting down.
AGGACAAAACTGGCTGSAATAACCTCTTATGCCATTTCCAAGACACAAAGGAAGGTTGAAAATTATATAGATTAAGATTAATTTCTTACATGTACAAAATCTTTTAATCTTACAATAGTRCCGAAGTGATTTAGTTCTCACATCATGAAATGAAAGCATCTGCTGAGTGCAAATTAAAAGAAATTTGCTCTTGCATAAAAGGATAAGCAACTGGAATGGTAGAAAAAGCAATAATGTCCTAAAATTTATGTATAAAATAGTATTTTTATATTTAATGACTAATCATTAAACAAGGAATTTAAAATAAGACTAATATAATTGYTCTAGTAAAACATGATTTATAAGTAGGAAAGGCTTTGCAAACAACTACTTTAGCTAAATAGCTCTCTCATACTATAAAATATTCTTATTTTTGAGAGGTGACTTACAGTAAAATCCTCAGCAGGATGCACTATTTTCAGATTCTGATTTGCTTTGCTTACATCCCTTGCTGTTGGCTGTGCCCATGAAGTCAATCTCAGCTTAAACYTTATGTTGAAGAAGGATAGCAAAACAGTACCCAGCAGTTCAGAAGCAGCAATTCCATCTGTACAAAGAGTAGGATGAAAGATGGGTGTCAGGGTAAAACCTAACAGGATTTAACCTAATGGCTCATTTTCTTCTCTTTCCACAACAAAATTAATGGTTTTTCCACTGAGAATTTTACCATGTGGATATTGATTCCAATAGAAGGTGCATTCATGCAGAGAAAGCAGAACTTAATGTCAACATTGAAGTGGAAATAATTATGGAAATAATTTAGAAATGACTGCAGATGACAGCAGTATAAAACTCTGCTCTGCATGGTTAAATAATACATTTAGGTCATTTCTTTCATCTTTAGTTCAAGATTGGAAGAAAATAAGAGAAAGCAAGCACAAAGAGTTCCTTCAACTTTTGCTGGAATTATGTTCACCACCTACAGCCACAGAAACCTTCCACTGTAGATGTTAATGGGGGGACAGTGGACAGAAAGTGCAGACTAATGGGTACAAGGGACTTGTTCACTTTTTATCTTGATATACACAAGTAATAATACCCAGAGATTATGGAGATTGCATTCTTTGACAGTATTAGCATTGTTATATTACAAATATTAAACTTTATATATTAGAAAAATATAATTTCATGGCTTTATTTATATTTCAGGTGAAAAAGAGCATGTAATATATGCACAAAACATATCTATATTTGCCTCCAGAAAAACAATTACAATCTTTCTGAAATTTTCTCGACATAAATGAAACAGCAATTTTTATTTTAAAAAATGCCTTACATTTGGTTATCTACATTTTAATTAATTGTTTCAAACCACAAAACAATAAAATCAATTGTTAAATGTTTTCATTCTTCCTGTGRGAGTAGGCATCAGACACACTGTTTATTCTTATTTCTCTTCATTTCAACTATTGCCTGAAAAACAATATGAGAAAATACAAATATTGTCTTAATAAATAGAAAAATAGAGAAAAAAAWTAATATCTGAATTATTGTTGTACACTGATAAGTAAAATCRCATGCTGCTCCATGACTGTCCAGTGACCTATAAAATGGTAAAATTAAATACTTGCAAGAGGTTGTAATGGAGTGCTAGCACATCATTTMATTCACTCCACCCAGTCACCCAAAGAGATTGTAGCAAAAACGACATCCCACCCTATTATAGCAGTCAACTACTTGAATCTGTTCATTAATTTTCCCTTGCATTAAGTATAAACCATACAAGTTCTTTGTTCTCACYTTTAAATACTTTTTAACATCACTTTCCTTTTTGCTTTTAATTTTTCATTCTGACCTTACTTGTAACAATTTCTTTTAGTATTTTCTATCTCATTTTTTTAACTCCGTGTTTCATGTGTAATTCTTTCATGTGTTWAAAAAAATCCCTTTTCTTTCCTTCAATCCTAGTACCTCCTCACAATCTTAAATGTTACTCTTACATATTTTGGCAAATAAATGTTGGTTTCTTTCTTTGTTTCTCTTTCTAATTTTTTTCTTTCTTAATTCTGTATATGCTAATCCCTGAATCCCCATGTGACTACTTGAAATGCTTGAGCAGGAAATGCWTGGAAAAGGTGACTTCCAGAAGTCCTTTCCAATCATTCTGTGTGATTCTGTGGTCCAGACATTCAGGACACACTTCTATTTGCAATTTTATTAATACAAATAACACTGATTTTAACAGGAATTACATGTCTATACATCTAAATGGAGAATTTACCTGTTTAGTTGTTTTAATATTATCATCTGTGTGACTAATGTAGAAAAATTCAATATCATTCATCCCTAAGAAGACAAGAAGCAGTCCTCAGAATACCCTAGAAAATAAAACCACAGATATTACTCTAAAATTCAAAACAGATGCTAATAAACTAAATTTCAAATCAAAACATTATCATCTAGATGAGTTCATTCTAGTTTCTATATTCTTCTTAGGTCCAGAGTTTTAAATGTCACCAGAGAGACCCCAGAAATTGTCCTAGAAGGARAAAATTTTTATAATTCTATAATGATGCACTACTAGAGAAATTTTCRGTAAAGTTTTGCAAGCCTGCCAGTAGACGTTGTTACATACTTCAAATAAAATTTTATCCATCTGAAAAACACAAAGACCAGAACTTTCTATGTAAAGGAAGTTTCTGGTTTAAGTTGTATTTCTGCACCCAAGGGACACACAGAAGTCTGATAACAGGGAGAAAGCATTGTGCAACTTCAACTATTGACTCCTACAGTACAAAATTTAAGGGGTAAATTGGGGAAATGAGTAATGCACCRAAATCCAAAAAAGTACTTGACTGCTTCTGTCCTGAAGAAAAAAAAATTTAATTTTCCAAATTATTTCTGGAGCACAGATTGTTTAGATATGTAGCTACAAGCTTCGGTTCTTGGATTGTGTTGCGCCCACTTCTAAATCTCAAATGTAAAATATTCCATAGCTGCAGAGAGAAAAATAAAAAGYAAAAACAATGATTTTTTCCTCTGGAACTTATTGAATGCTGATAAACAATAAGAACTTACAGCTGGTTATACAGCTTTGGGGAAAGTATAAATATGAGAGCTAATGGGAAACTATTTGATTGTTTGTCTCAGTTTATCAATTGCCTCTGCATGAAAATTGTTACATTTTTAGGAGTTTAAACTGTTGTTCAAAACTAGTTAGGTTCCAAATAAATTTGTTGAGAGCTTAAAATATAGGGCCTTGCACACCACTGTTTTCTTTAATTTCTCAGCTACCTATTCTTGCTCCTATAAAGACAACTGTTATAGAAAGAACAAAAGATTTTCCCATAGGTTTCAGCTGTTGGAGCAACCTTTAATACTTCTTTGAAAATATTCTTTTGATGGATATGATTTGCTTTGTTTGATTCARTTGCCCCAAATTTATTACCTGTGGGTGTCTCTGCTGATATTAACCTCAGTTTATTACAGATAATCATATTCATGTCTTCACTATGGTAGGATTTAGTACYTATGGATTACCCTGACCTTCACAAAATATATCCAACCATTTCCTTGATTTGTACCCATACAGAAAGAAAGAGAGTATTTTCTTATCTTAACACAGAGGTCTATAATTGATGAAGTAAATAAMTTTTGTAAAATCAAAGTCCCCCATTTGGGCTCTCCAAGAGGGGTAGACTGCTAGAATTTACATCATCAGAAAATAATACTCTATAATATTGTAATTAATTTCCATTCCTTTTTTATGAAACACAGTTTGTGCCATCAAAGAACTTACTCTCTGTGTTTGTGYAGATATTAATATGAAAGGTTGCACGCACTTCTTCTGGGTTTTAATAAATAAAGCTTTTGTCCATATATCTTGCATGTTTACCACAATCAGAGCTTAGAAATAATAGAAAATACATATCATTTTGAAAAATAAGTTTACTGACTTATTATAGTTCTGACCATCTCAATTTTATCCTATCTTTAATATGCAAAGGCAGGATAATATTTGTATTTTCAGTTTTGTTTTTTACCAGTCRTGCACTGGTACACTACATTGATGCATAGCACCAACCTAGGACCAAAAGCTGTGTTTCTACATAGTCAGTAAATTTATATTCTRACTTCTTAAAATTTTAATAACAAAACAGTATACCAAAGTCCAATAAGTAGAAGTTGAGTATTTTATTCAAATACCSTGGGAGAAGCCACTCAAGAAGTTTCTTTCCTATGTTTTCAACCTTTCCTTTCAAATTTTTGGGTAACAATTTAGCCTACATTTAAAATTCAGAATGTAATTAAAAATCTAATAACCCAAGTGTGTACATGTTCTTACTGAGGTAATATGCAGAMAATTACTTGGTTTTTGCAATCTTCAGTGTCTCTGTTATCAAAATTTCTCATAGGACTATCAGTGACTTATGTTAGATCATATAATCCAAACGAGTTCTAGATCAGTTTGGTCCATTTTCCAGAATAAAACTTAACAATTTGATTGCATGTGTACAAATAAACTATAAGAGAATTATGACTCTAAGCTAGACAGAGAATATGTTTTTCTCAGTTGCTTAGTATATAAGGCACATAGGGATTTGAAGGTGCCYGAAAAATAATCATAAATATTTATTTTGAATAGCACTATGGACTTGATGTAACTACCCATTGTATGTATTTGAGAAAAAATGTGTTTTGTGGCTTGGGGAAGGGAAAAAGAAAATCATTTTTTTGTGCTCCTGTTCCCACAAAAAKTAATTTGAAGAATTCTCTCTCTGGGAGTTAATCAACAGTCAACAGGACAGACTTTTTAAAACTCAGAAAATTTGCTCTTCTTCAGAGATACTAATCWGCATCCTTCACTTGGGCCCCCAAGCTTATAAACAGATTTAGTCTAGTTCAGTAAAATATGGCATWTAGTTGCATGTAACATTACCCCAGGGTAAATCCTGGTGATTTCTTTCTCTTTTTTAGAAGAAAAAAAATAAAATCCTCTCGCAATAATAAAACAGAGAATCACCTTACTGATTAATTGAAGAATGCCTGAGAGGGTGTGAGCTGCAGAATAGTGTCTCCGCTACTTAATAAACTTGATCATGTCAACACTCAGCTGTGGTTATAATGGACCCGATTCTGTGTTCGTACAACACCAAGCATGGAGTTTGCAGTTTGACCAGCATCAATCATATTTTGCACTGCAAGAAATTTTAGAAATGATTGTACGTTTTTCTTCACGTAGCCCATCACTGTATASCAAAGCATTCATGTGAAAACATGGATAGGAAAATGGGCAGCAGGCTGTAGGTAACCAAAATGATGGAAGCTGCTCACAGCTCCAACTCCTGTATAGAAACATTCTTGCATTTTTGATTCTGCTTTGAAATTCCCAAGAAAGTCTGTGATTACTTTCTTTGGGACCAAGATGTTGTCCTCTGCCTCATTTGGAATGTGTCCAGCCATTCAGTGTTTTATTGTAATCTACACAGGAATGACAATGTATGCATAATACAGAAAAGACATGAGCTAGTGACCTTAGCTATCAACACAGATGCCAGAGCCAGAAACTTATGTACTTGTGCTTCAGCAGAACTTTCCTGAACAGGAGCCTTGACATTATAGTTTCATTGCTTTTATGGGACTGTGTTACTGAAATTTTAAATTCATATTTGTCAGTGTATAGTAAATGCAGTTGCCATGGTATGAATGATGGCACACTGATTCAAACTGCACACAGAAAACTACTCTAGAGAGATGAAAAACAGAGCTGAGTGCCTACTTTGCAGAGGACAACATTCTCTTGCAAAAAACATGAAAGGAAACTTTGTAATTGCAATTGAAAAATAGAATTAATGGATATAGTCATGGCAAATGAGATTAAATGTGTACATGCAAGAAGGGAAAGAACTGAAAATAGATTATATGGAATCATAACATATCTACTTAATATCTGTGTAATAAGGCTAGCTTTCACCGAGGAGGAGGGAGGTTTTTATTACTATTGAATTTGTTAAATATCAGTTTAARTACTTTGTAGGGAAAAAAATAATTTAAAAGACTTGTATTAAAATAGGAGAAAATAGGAGGAAACAAATACACAATAACATCCTATACAGATCCTTTGCATTGTCTTTCATTCTTGAGAAAGGCATTAATGAACTCTTATATCTTATAGCTCGTGTCTGAGTTAGGTTGGGCAAGTGAAAATACCACCATATTTAGGGGTGAATACAGCAGCTTCTTGGAGTACTGAACAATACAACAGTACTGAGAAGCATGGTGAAATATGAAATTGCTTAAAGAAAACTGAAGGGAAAATCCTGAAAGGCAGAAGGTAATCAGAAGGCTAGGAAATTTTCAAGGAAGTTCAGCATCTCTTTAAAAAATTACATGAAAATATACATGGCCAGATTTCAGAATTTTATATTTAATTTTTGAGACCAGGAGATTTATTTTAGGACTTTCCCCTGGAAGATATCAAAACACCACATCTATTTTASAGAAACCCCGTGGAAGCAGAGTGTCCAGCCTGAAGTTGCCCAGCAGTTGCAGGAGCAGAGCACACATSTCCAGAGGTCTCTGATAAACACAGGGCACTGTCTATAGCATTTCTTACCTAGAGTGAAGAGCAACTTCCAGTGTCACCTCACATCCTCACATCTGTCTCTAGACAGGGRCTTGTGTTTATATCAGCTCGCAGGAAAGAATGTCAATGAAACACCAGCCTTGCAGTGACAAACTGTCATTTACACACAGCTGCAGTGCAACTTTGAGAGYTGACAAGACCATAGCACCAAGAGMTACAACCAGGGTTTCTAAGATCAGGCAGAAAGCATATGTGACAACTAGACAATATGTCATTTCCAAAAGTTCATYAGYAGATCAACAGATAAGGCCATTAGGAGAAGGATTGGGCTTTTGCAAACTGCCTGTAGAAATTGTTTTCAAGAAGAGAATGCATTTTTCTTGGTGACTGCAGAAAAACATCTTGTTACTTAATGGAAGAGATCAGTGAGTAACCTGCCGACTGAAAGAGATTTTACCAGAATTCATTATAGACAGAAAATGCTTTTAGCTGTACATAGTGACTAGCAAAAGAATACAATTTTAAAATACCATTTTTAAACATGGCCCTGCCTTCAAACATATCTATCCTTTCACCAGCATAGCAATAACCTCTATAAAATGGACTAAAAAGTGTATTTGAATGAACAGAATAGTTAGGATGACACTACTGACTSTGTTCACATTTCTCTGATGGTTTTCAGGTCTTTGGAATATTATTACTTTCTCCTCTTTTTGATCAAACTGCACCATGCAGAGCAGGAGAAACTTCTGCTGTAAAGAGAATATGATGTATGAGAAGTGATTTTATTTTACTTTAAGATGATTTTATTTYACTTTAAGATGATACTTCCTCAACTGCAGTCATCAAAACAAACCTATCCAAAAAAATCTTTCTTGAAACTGTGCATATGAATATAGATAGCAATTCCCATTTTTACAGAAACTGTAGTACATTTAGAACACAGCACAGTGTGTATTGAACTTAAAGGCAGATTGTTGAGCTGGAATTAGAATTTATAACTAATTGAAACCTGTATTGTTTCCTGAACTGATAATTAATTTCTAAATCATTGTTTCATATCTCAGTATCTCTTTTGAAGGATCTTTTTTCCTATGAGAAATTTTCTCTTGCTTAGAAATGCTATATAAGATCAGMTTTTAAACACCTCCACAGCTGCAGCAGCAACAACTCTGTAATCTTCTGTGGATAGATATTTGAAATTCATTACCCTGTTTATAATTATAGGTAGGAAGCCAGTCTTTGTCTTTTACCACAGATAAGTCCAAGGATCATTCATATCTCATATTCCATGTATGGTATTTGTGAGCCCTAATTTACGAATGTGCAGGAAAGCTGCATTACCTTATGGTGCTTCAGCAGTGAACCAGAGCCCTAGAACCAGAACTTTGTAAAAAGTGGATAAATTTTGAGAGGCAAGAACTTGAGTGATTAAGATTTTCCTTTACTTTCCCACCTAAACCTTTTGTACTTTGTGATCCAGAAATGAAGGATACTTCTCTTGTCAGCAGAGGGAGATTAATACCCCCACAGCATTGTTCAGACCATCATAAAATAGGTGCCCAAGATAAGCAGGATTAATTTCATTTATAAAGGGCATTCCTTTTCTGGTGATTACTGAAGGAGCCCAGCTATGTAAAATGACTTCCACCCATGCTGGCTTATGGCATATTTATTTTCTGACCACATTTCATTATGTTGGACAAATAAATGTACCTTTCCTTCTATTAATGGTTACTGTGGCTATGATTATTGTTCTGCTTCTTTGATATGTGTTTTAATCTATACATCAACCTTAAGTTTTCTCCCACTTAAAATCTCTTTACAAATCTGAAAATAGGAACTCTTTTACAGTTCACTGACTCAGCCTTGACTCTCATAATATTTTARCTTTTACTTACAAGTTCTACTCCTGCTAATCACCAGTTTTACCAATTGTAAACCAGTCAATATTTATAAATTATAGGCAGATCTTTCATTTCCATCTTTACATTAAAAAGAAAGCACTAAATACCTTTTGCTAAGTATATAAAATACCTATTCGAACCTGTTCCTTCCACTGTCTCGGTATAAAGGCATGCATGAGTGTTCCATTTGTGAGGAATCACTGAGGAATTTTAACACATGAGACTTAATTTGATGGGGGAACACTGAACTCTGTTAAGAAGCTTAAGYTATGAAAAACAGTTTGGTAAAGTTTTTATCCTTGTGATGACACAAAACCAAAAAAAAAACGTAACTTCATGCACCCGGAATTTCTCAATGCTGACTATCGCTGGCAGTAGCTACAGCAGTGGCCTCCAGTCTAACTCATCTTTCTTTCCAGGACTGCAGAGTAGAAGAGTACTTGAGCAAAAAAGTGAAAAATTAGAGCTCATCAGAACAAAATCTTATGAATTTGTTAAAGGCTCTCTACTGGAGAGCTACRTATTTGACCACTTTGAGCTTACTTGTCCTGTAACTATCCACTGAAGGCAATGGTCTTCCTTAAGCTGTTCAGCATCTTAATGGATAAAAATAAACATCTAGTCACAATTCCTCAYGACRCTTTTCAGGGTTAAGTATAAAGAGAAGAAAATTGTTTATCATAATTAAATTCATATGTAATTCACAGATAGTGAAAAAAATGATTACCAGATGTGCAGCAGATATTTTGAACTACATTTCCACTRCTTCCCTGAGTACATACTAAGCATTCATAAGGGTCTCTAAGCCATGAGAGTCAATAAGCAACATTTCCAATGATCACATAAACACTATTAAAATATTTACTAACAGTTTTATACAATTTTTATACAATTTTTAAAGGCAAAATTCTGAAATAGCATGCAATGGTAATTTTTTTAAACCTATGGTAAAATGAAAATTTAAAATTTAAAAATAGAAATATACTCAATTATATGTTGAAATAYTGATATTAATTCAATGTATTTCCTGAAAGTTTGATAGTATTATGATTTTAATCTTGTTTTGAATGCAAAAGAATCATAAAGTAGAAATGGAGTTGTTTCATAATAGCCCACCAGAAGCATGCACACAGCAGGAAATAAATCCACTTTACAAATTATGTCTTTGAATATCAACCAAAGAAACATAATCAAAAGTCTATATAGAAAGAAACATAAAATTAAAAAGTAGGAAAATAAAAAGGAAGGGAGAAAGCAAAGGACTGCACACAGCTTCTCTTTTCAATCAAGTTACTTCCACTGAGCAATCAGCAACCAGTGGAGCCATGATAACTATCTACATATTTACTTATTACCTTGAGAAAACTGAGTTACTGCAGCTTGGCTGAATACCTGGGAAATCTCTCTCCCTTCTGTCAAAGTAATGAGGTTCATATATTGACCCAGAGGCACTCAACACCAAATTGCTTTGCAGATAAGTAGAGTTCTCCACTTCTAACCTTTCTATTACAAATTTGTAAGTCCAACAGAGCAAGGAAGTGTAATCTATTTCTGACCAAGGAAGAATAAGAACTTTGTTATTCTGGTTTCTAAACACATTTTCCTCTAACATTTTATTTAAAATTCTCTTTCATGATGATCAATATTTCAAAAGAACTTAGTCCACATCTAAAATTTGGCACTTGCAGAGATCTGACAGAATTACTAGCACAAAGTAGTTATATTTAAAGTCTGTGTGAGCACAGTTATTTCATGTGACTATTGAGGATATGCATTTCATTAAATAAATTAAAAACAGAATTAGTACCAAGAAATTGAAATAAAATAAATATTTTTTTTTTTAAATAGTTATCATGTTCCTGAATTTTATTCACTTGAGAATGCACRTATAAAGACTGGTGCCTTTTTCTACATTGCTAAGCAGATGTGACAGAGAAAGCTGAATTACCTGAGAAAGATGAAAAATAAGACATGAATTACACCTTGCTTCACACAGAAGCACAGCACTTAGCCTGTTGACACAAAGTAAATAGACCAAGATATTTGAGATTAAGTGAAATTGCTGACTTCATTACATCTGGTATTATATCTGAGAGTTGGAGTGGATATGTGCACATGCACTGCACATATGTTTATATATGTATTCAAGCTTCCTGTTGGGAAAAAAAAGATAGGTTACAATATTGCATGAAAACAGCCTGATTACATTCAGAGGGACGCACTTGTTTGCACCAGAGAAACAATCCATTATTTTTGCACTGTAATGTTAATTTAGTCTTCAGAAGTGGTTATTCTTTCTTTTCTGCACCTCTAAGAGATTTTTAGGAATTTTCATTACATGAGTATATTGTACATCACATAGTAAAAGGTTAAAAAAAGTCTGTTCATACACATTCATTGGAATGGRCTCAAGGATTTATTCCTAGAAAGGCAATAAGTTTACAGCTCCTCTGAACACCAGCATGTTCTGATAACTGCATTGGGGCTGGCTGAGCTGAGCTCATTTTGCTGTAGCACTCTCCCAGCGCTGTGCTTTGCCCTGGTAGCTGGAAGGGAGTTGGTAACACAGCGGTGTTTGGCTGCTGCTGGCAGGGCTGGCACCGCATCAGCGCTGTCTCCCAACATCCCCACCCCATCAGGAACTGGGAGTGGGCAAAATCCTGGGAGGGGACACAACTCAGCCAGCTGACCCAAATTAACTAAATTAACAAAAAGGATATTCCATACCATGTGACATCAGCTGAACTATAAAACCTGAGGGAGCGAGGAGGAATGGAGGAGTATTTTTTATTTACAGTGTTTGCCTTCTGGAGCAACTGCTCCATGTGCTGAAATTGTGCTGCCCAGGAGGTGAATGGGCATCACTCACTGATTTGAAGTWGGGAATAAACCTTTCTTTTTCCTCTTTTCTTATGCAAGTGCAAACTTTCACTTTGCTTGAGTCAACTGCCTTATCTCAACCTGTGAGCTGTTTTCCATCTTATTTTCTCTCCTCTCTATAGCTGAGAAGGGGAGTTGGGTTGTTTTGGTCTATTACATTTGCTTAAAAAAAAAAAAAAAAAAAAAAAAAAAAAAAAAAAAAAAAAAAAAAAAAAAAAAAAGTTGTATTTCAGATTTGCAGTAAAAAGTGGCAAGGAGTTCCTGACAAAAAAATAAGGTATGATTTTTGGCTTTTTTTTTCCTTCCTCTTTCTTTTTCAAATTATCAAATAAACAATTCAGAGTAGTACAATAAAGAATAAAAGAAAAAAATACGTAAAGAATATTTCAAGGAAGAATCATCTGCTTCCATGAGCCACTTAGGCTCTCAGTGGAGTTGTGTATCTTTCCGTTTCTGAATCACTGGGAGTTTTAACATCAGTTTCAATGCAACATCAGAGCCTTAATTTCAACAACAAAGGCATACATTTTCTTCAATAACTTTATAATGAGGACAATTACACCATTCCACTGAGTATGACTCATTGTAGATCTAAACAACAAAAATGTAAACATTTCTTATACCATATTATTACAAAATRTAATTAAGTGTTTGTTAACAAAAATTAGTTAAATGATAGTGATATATTTCTTATCATGCATTGAAACACACATCATGTATCAGTCCCACCCAAAATTTCAATTCTGCATTGTGACAATACTCATTTCTGCAAATCCTTGCACACAAGAAGCAACTTCTCTTGCAAGTGAGAAGGACAAAAAGCTTGTCTTARAAAGATGAACTTAATATTATGCCTAAATATGAATTCAAAAACCTTGTTGTATGAGGAGTTGTATATTTGTGTTTGAGTCTTTGCTGATCCTACTCTCACTGCATGACCAAATCCTCAGCCCAGAATGTTCCACATCCACTACATTTTTTCAGGGTTCATTATATTAAGTTGCTGAGAAGAAATATAAGATGTATTAATAAAGGATCACAGCGACTTAATATGAGCTTTGAAGAAAGTTCACTTCTGCCTTTCATACCTGTATTTGCAGAATTTGGTGATTAAACACAATGAAATGATTAAACACAAAGAGTATTTACAGTTTTCAAATTCAGTGCTAAAATAATTTGGTTTAATTTTACTTATTTTGTAGCAACAAGCACAAAGCTGCAATTAAGACAAATTTAGAGCAAGACCACTTCTGGCTACAGTTTCACAGAATTAATAGAAATAGAAATTTTAAAACAAAGGAACACAGCAAAACAAATCCTTTGTTAGAAAGAAAATGATAACAAATGCCTCTCAGGACATTTCCATAGTAACTCTTGTTTGGTTTTTTTTTTTGTTTGTTTTTCTTAAACTTTTATTAGTTTTCTTAACWTTTCTTAACTTTTATTAGTTCTATGAACTAACAATTTTGTTTCAATTTCAATGGAAGAAGCAACTTTAGATACACATATACATTCCAGAAATTAAACAAAAAATATTCCAAGAACTAGCAGAAAAAAGAATATTTATAAAGCTCCTCCAGATATAGTTACAAACTATATTCTGCCTCAGCCAAAATTTACACTAGTTTCATAGAGAACAGTTCTGTTGTTAGATGAAATTCATAGGAGACTTGGTCCTAATAGTGAATTCCTATTAAAAAAAATGTATTTTGTAGAATGCTAATAGGAAATATATTAATAAATCAGGAAACTGTTTTCCTCAAGTGGAATTCTCTATACTGACTTTGACATGTCCACAAGTCAGGTAGTGACTGGGGTACKGTAAGAGAGAATAAACACCATTCCCCTTGAACAGTGCCTCATGCAATTTCAAACACTCAGCATTTTTCTTGTTCAAATTAGAATCCTTTATGGTGATTCACAGAACTAAACAGTTTTTAGCATGTATTTCCCTATCTACTGGTAGAAATAAATGCTTCCTTCATTGTCATTTAAAGCTTTATGAAATACTGTACAACTGCAGCAATGTTTTCAGTAAACCATTTTTTTTTCTTACTTATTTTCACCTTATCCCCCTTTGAGTTGCTAACTCTCCAGATTGTAAAATGTTCATATCTGTGGTTACTGATAATTTATTTCTCTTTGCTATTACTAGAACAATGTTCATTCAGACACCAGCTCAGGAGAGCAGTTCATTTTTACCTCTATATTTTTTGGGCCATAGAACTGTCATGGACTTTATATAAATAGAAGAACTTATGGGGTGTGAAGTGTGCTGTAGTGCTCATATTTTTGTGATTAGCAGTGTGTAATTTACTGTGTTACATTTTCAGTGATTCACACCATCTATCTGCTACTATAACTACCTTGAACCATCTCTGGGAATTTTCAGGTGTTTGATATTTTTATTATTTTGATTAGAGGCAAAATCTCAATTTTTAACATTTATCAAGAAACCAGCTCAGTAGTTCAAGAGTTTACAGGATTGTGTCTATTATATCTCCCTTTTCAAATACTTCCAAAGGAAATAAACCCCTGGGCTTAAACCAGATTGTTGACAAAGAAAGGATTCCAAGAGGAATTCAGTGAACAGAAAGAGTGACAATTAGGTCTGAGTTGGGAATGACAGTACAAGCCAGATTTCTCAGACAACTCACCATGTTGGCTTGCAGAGATGCAAAAGATCTGTGTGCTTTAGTYTCACCATCCTGTGAGTTTCTGAGAACAGAGAAGTGGTGTCTTGGCAACCTGTCTGCAGGTGTTTGGGGACCTGAGCAGCTGGAAAGGCACTTTGGGCTCTCTGAAATATTGGGGTGCTCTGTCTCTGTAAACCTAGGATGCTGAGAAAYCAAGAATCTGGGTGCCAGCCTGTTCTGTTCTCCCAAGTCCCAGGTTCTGTGTCAGACTTGTTTCTTGACTGTTGAAATTTCACTGAAAGTCTTGCTATTGCAACAGTAAAAATAACTRTCCAAATCCTTGTGCCCTACAATGCAATGGAGTTCCTATGAGGTAGARCTGACACTGCTTTAAATCCCAAAACCTATCTAGCTGTATTTTCATGRGTGTCAGCACCCCTAGATTAAAATTGGTTTTTATAAAATCATACTTCATTCTAAACCAAGTAATGAAAATATTTTCATATTTTTACTCCCTCTATTTATATTTAGTAGGGGATTTCTCTGTTCAGCTCTCTAATACTCTTCAAGCTTGGAAAGAACTCACTTTGAACAACTGCAGAGCTATTTCATTAGCTGTTGCCATTTTTCTTCTCACTCTTTCCTTTGAAGACATGCTTACAAAAACCATGGGCTGCTGCTGCCTGGAAAATGACAGGAYATACCATTATCTGTGCATGTCTACTTGTTGCTTCTCAGCTGTGTGTGACTGTATACAGGTGCTGCACTTGCAGTTATATTTGGTTTGCAAGTTCTTGACAGTACAGATTGTCTCTTTCTACCCCATGAATTTTCACAGAATCAAGTATATAATATTCAGTTTCAATAACTGTCTCTTTGCTGTCATAATAATATGTAGAATAAACTCCATCCTTCACTGACAATCTCTTGATTTGATTATATTTAAAAATATGTATCCTCACAGGAAGGTTTGTAGCATTGCCCAAATGTGATTCCCCAAGCTGTGCTTTTAAAATATGTATCCACTCTGCTTTTATGTTATTTCTAGATTTATGGCACTCCTTTGAATGTTCTGCCAATAAATTGCCAGTCCTGCATTATTCATTGAAATAATGCATAATATCGTAGGAACCCATTTCAAAATAATTAGCACTAGTAAGCCCTCTAAATTTAACAATAGATGAAAAGCCATCTGCCTGCTGCTTTAGATTCGTTAAGCAACCAAGTCAAGATATTTCAGAAGCTCAACAGAGCAAAATAATTATAGTCAAAGCTAACAATAATTATACATTTGTTTAAAATAATTTCGAGGGGTTTGAATGTTCATATACTTTCTTTAGACATACAAACTAAAGAGATGACCCACAAGAGTTTCAATCATGGTGAGTCATTCGTATTTCAGCTACAGAATCATCACTGGCTACAGTGAGAGGCCTCTATCTAAAAGCAGATACCCTAAATATTAACTAAGTAGTGATGATATTAAAAAAAAAAAAAAAAAAAAAAAAAAAAAAAAAAAAAAAAAAAAAAAAAAAAAAAAAAAAAAAAAAAAAAAAAAACCCTAAAGTCTGATTTTTAATGATAATCCTCTTTTCAAGCGTAGTTCAGCTACTCCTCTATTATTAATATAACCCCAGAGAGGCTGCTTAGTCCTCCTGATACATGCAGATTCTGAGGATTCCCAGAGGTGGGTCAGAGTTCCCATCACACAGGTAAGAACACAGAGGGATAGTCAATGAAAACACACAGCACAAAAACAAATCCAAACTTCTACATCTTTTGTGTGCATAAGTATTTCTGCCATCTTCAGAAATCTCAACACTTTATATTTGAGGTACTTTTTAAGATAATGCCAGTGTCAATAGATACTGARGTGGAGCTGCTGTTCATCTCTCCATGACCCACCACAGGATGTCAAAGAAAAAAAAAAGCCTCAACTCTATTCTCATTTTGGACTAGAGAAGTTCAAAGTCACAACTCCCACTTTTCAAGCAGAGGTGATATAACCACMAAAGTAGCCTGTCTGGGAGAAATTCCCAACTTTTCCCCTGAAGCTGGGTATCTGCATCTAAATTAGAAGAGCAATAGGGCAGTTTTAAAGGTAAACGTTTAATCAAGTAGTGGGAATAGGAAACCAAAAGGAATAAACTTATAATCTTCAATTGCTGTTTCCTTTAAACATTTTCTCCATGTATCTGAAAAAAAAAAAATGTAACAGGAATATTCAAGATGTTTAGTCAGGATGGATACAGGTCTCTTTGTCTTTTGAACCAAATCACTGAATCATTTTTTGTTGCTTTCCCAGAACACCTTCTTTTTTAGTGTTTTCCTGGAAACTGTTTGCATAGGAATATGCATGAAAACGCTGCTCCAATAATTTACATGCTGCCTAAATTTGACATTGCCTATTTTGCTTATTAGCAATTTAAATCTTCTGTATAAATCCTGATCAATAGGAGAACTTCAAAGTATGTCAGCAGACTTTGGACAAATCCTACACTGGCTAGCAACTTTATTATGAAAGTACCACAAAAAAAATTTCTCATAGAGTTCTTCTACAGTTGAACATTTAAACATTGCCTAGGACAAAGTAATATGAATAAATAAGTATTACATAAAACTCCTTTCTGTATCCATGTCAGAAAACTGTATTGTAACTCTCAGTTCATTTTCTGCAAGTGGTGTTGGGTACATACAGAATCAAACTGAACATAAGGGATTCAAGATATACCATCCCTGATGTTAGATTCTTCCCACTATGCATTTAATAATATATTGATTGTGAAATCGTCCATTTTCAAAGCATCTAATGTCACCTGCCTTCACATCACATTCCATAAATTCACTAGCCACTCTGTAAAGTAATTTCTTTTTTTCTATTTTAAGCTGATCTCTCTGGTTCTCACACAGGTTATATGTATGTTTGTTGGTAGCTKGCTGCCTCTGAGGCTTACAAGTTCCTGAAAGTCTGCAGAAGCTTGGAGACCTCCTCAGGACTCATCATTAGCAATGTCTCCTTTTCCTTCAGAGGATATTCTTATCGACATTTAAACACCTCTAAATGGGGCAAAGTATCAGAATTTCTGTTCTGTGAGGAGTTATAAACACTCTGGGTTTCAGTTATAATTTTGGGAACAAAAGTGCAGAAGTCTTGAGCGTTGAGTAATTCAAATTTCTGAATGAAGTACAACTTCAGATGCTTGTCAAGCTCAAATTTGTACTTCCAGATTTGTTGATTCCAATTCTAACCAGAAACTGCAGTATAACAGCTGCAGACTTCCCACAACACAAAATTCATGCAACTCGGTAACAGTGTAACCTCGAASTGTTTTTAGAATGCATGCTTCCTTAGTCTCCAGGGCCTCACAGTAGTTCTTTGCTTACAAATAAACAGACATTTAAATAAGTGTGAACTCCTCCTTCAGCACCAGCAGCCATAAATAAAGAGTGAAAGCTGTTTATCACCASCATTTGACACAGCTGACAGTGTTTATTCAGCTCAGGGTCTTCACAGAGACAGCTACTTCTCATTAATGCAGAAAATTACATTCATGCAGGTCAGGGTTAAGGTAATTGGTAAAGTATGAGARGGGAACTATATGCTACAATTGTCAGCCCCAAAATGAAGTGTGAATAAATATATAACATATCACTTTCAGTACATCATCCACAACAGATAAAATGCAAAGTATACAAACACTTTGCAGTGTACACATTACTGTTATGAAAGCAATAGTGCTGTAAAAATAGTAGTGTTTTCTAGTGTAAAACACCACTGACAWATTTAATTTCAAGAATGTCTAGAATAAAGATTTTCTCAATAAAATTTCCCATTTAAAATCTGCCCATAGTTAATCTTCAAAAACTGATTGGGTTTTAATGTAATTATTAAAGGGTCATCCACTGTTGTTAGAGGAAAATATTCAAACTGTTGGGCATTCTATAAAAGTTAAGACTGTGTGACCAATGTGATTTATGAAGCATGAGCTGTGTAATCTATTTAAAATTTGATGCTTCTATGTGTTGCTAAATCAATTGTTCTCATAAATAAACTATGACCTGAAAAAGCAGAAATGTCATTCACTAATAGTCTCTAACAAAAGTATATAGGGAAACCAATCATAAGTTTGTGGCTTTTAAACTGTCCATCTCAGTGATGTTCAATAACAATGMAGCAGATCAGTGATTTAGGTATTGGTAAGTGTAGGTCATAAGGAGCTGGGACAAGGTCATTATCATATTGGTGAGTTCAAGCAGGTATCTAATGCCTGGGTGCAGGAAAACTTTTGGTGCAAGATTTGTCTGTTGTGATGTGTGGGAATTTATTAGTGCAGCATCCTGCTCTGTGGCGTGAGACAATATCCCCCAAAYACATACTGTACATAACTTATTATTTAAGTTAACAAAATGTTGACACCACACAATCAAGAGAGAGAGAATAATGTGTGAGCCATCGTGATGGCAGAGCTAAAAGTCCTTATTGGCAATGAAATTTACATCTCATGATATTGTAATCCATCTAGGAAACATCAAACAGAACCATAACTAACTCCTTTCACCACTGCTGAGACATAAAAGTATCATCTGTCTAGCATTCTATTAGATGCTTCAGGTATGAAATAAACTAAATGCTGTGGCTTTTGGGAAATCAAAGTAAAGTACTSAGACTGATAAAAACCACAACTGCATATATTGTTAACTTTTCAGGTTCTCCCCTGTCACCTGGAAAAGTACTATTGAGGTCTGTTCAAGAGACTTTCTCCAACTGGACACAACAGCCTACAAAACACATAGTTATAATTGAAATCCTCATGAAAAAATGCCAATGAGAGGCGAGCGGTCTTTTTACAGAGCTCAATTTAAGCCAAAATTGGCAATTTAGCTGCAGTAAGTCATTATAAAAATTTATGTTATACATTGAATTTCATTCCAGTTTACTCCACAAAGATTCCACATGAGGAACTGAGAATGTCAGAAACTCTGTTGGAAGAACATCCTTTGATTTGCRATTCCTTACTCTCTCAATTTGTTTATAATTTAAAATGTTTAAAAAATGTTATCGTGTTAATATTTTGTATCAAAAAGTGAAAAAAAAAAAAAAGTTTTACAGCTCTTCTAACATTTCAAAGTGTTAGAAATTTGAAGAGAAACTATTTGTGTGGAAATAATGTCTAATTTGATGGCCAGATGCCTAAATATTTTCAGTTTTGCTGCACTAAAATTCTGTTTCCACTGCATTTGTGTAGGCTGAGACTTCTAACAAATTCATAAACTGCAAAACTAAGAATCAAGAATTAAAGAGTGACTTAGAGAATTTGAAATCTGGAGAGTGAAACTATTTGACTCTGCTCTTCCTGTAAAGCTCTGAGACCTGGCACCGTGGAACTTAAATCTTTTCCATGGAAGTAGTCTCAGCATCTTATCTGTTGTTACTRACCCATCCCTAACTTCTGAATTTTTTTCATCTCGAATCATGTCTGTGGGTATTTTTTCCACCTCCTTACCTAATTCTCTGACAATTCCAGACTGAGCTTGTGTGAGATTTGCACATTATGTTTCATGAACAAACCTGATGAATAAAACCATTCAAGATAGTAATAACTATTCACTGTCCATAAAATATTGTTTTTAACACCACACTATTAAAGAAGTTATGTATTTAAATTATAGTTTATCTAAAATTTGTGCCACACAGCTAAGTCATGTATGTCACTGGTTTTAGTCTGATCTATAAATATAAAAGGAAAAYTGGAAAATTTATGTGGAGCAGATCAATATCTCCAGGAATTTTACTTAAAGGAAACTAATGTCAACTAAGGCTGTTGAGTGGACACTCAGGAGCCGAACCTGGGTTAGGTACCAGGTTTGTGCTGTCACAGGAGCACCCTGTTGCAAACATGACTCACAAAACACCTGCTGAATACCACSGTTTATAAACTGGCACATTAAAGGAAGCCAAGACTGGAGACTGCCCTCTCTGATTATTGTGGGAAAGAGCTTTTTCCTTTTGCTGCTGAACAGTAGAGAATAAAAATGCCTGAGGGTATTAACAACCATCTTTAAATGTTTACTGAGAAGAGCTGTCCTTGACCAACAGAACTATGTGACTGAAGCCATTTTAAAACTAAATTATCATAGAGATTCTCTGGAAGCATGCATTGTAGTGCAATGCAGACTGTTTCAGAGGCAAAACTTCTTGTTCCACAGGTACTTTTTAGGACTGTCTCTGGGAAAAACAGCTCCTACCARACCAGGACAAATTCTCCTGTAAATAATAGATACAAAATATAGKTCTAACTCTTCTCACACCATGAGGACTTTTAGTTCTTTACAAGGGCCAGAGTTTCACTCTTCCTCCTCTTCTCCTTTCTCTTTCATCTGTTACCTCAGAACGAGAGGAAATCAGATAAACTGTGATTAAGAGCTGTAATTCACTGAGGGGGCACATAACTATCACAGTATGTTCTTTTAGTTTTATTTYGGGATGATGATTAACAAAACTTCAGCAAATAATAAAAGAAAAAATTGAGGTRTTATTTGTGCAACTTCATTGCACAAAAATCACTTTTTAAAATCTATCTCTTTCAAAAATTCCCCCTGTCAGTGTCCTTTYCATCCTTCAGGATAGCAATAATTAGAAAAGAAAAAGGTACAGAAAAGGAGAGACATAAGCTCTACACATATTTCTTTTTTTGCTAAGTATTATAAAATATTAGCAAACTGATATCCTCCCATCTCGAGCAAAATGTTTACATCTAATGAGACATTGTCAAATGTTATTCTRTTGCATAGCCATAAAATGTTAATTTTTTGTAATCTTCTACTGTTACAGAAATGATGTCTTAATAAACAATTTTTAATTRTGTTGTTTACACTTGGTAGAGTTTCTTCCCAATTAAAAATTTCCCACTCATCTTGTTCYTTTGACTTTTTGCCTTTTCTTCAGCTTCAGTTTTGTTTTGTAGATGCCATGCTGTTATAAAATGTTGGAGCCTTTAATGGTCATGTTTTTCCTGTGCTTATGGCAGGTTTACCTTTATATTCTTTTCTGAGGTTGTTTTGAGGCACTGGTAACCTAACATATCCCAGTCACTGCCAAAGCATTTACTTGGGTTTTAGTTTTAAATGCATTATGTCTAGCGAACTCTAAAGTTGAGGTTTTTGTTCATTACAGTTTRTGTGTATCATTTCCTTTACTAAGGATCAATTAACAGATTGCTGAATTTATTAARAATTAAGTCCTGCCAGGGTGGAGGGTTAGCATTTTGGGAGGATGTCTTTTTAAGGAGATGTGATAAGGGACCCCATCAATGTCCACAAATATCTGAAGGGAAGGTGTCAGGAGGGTGGATCCAGGCTCTGCTCAGTGGTGCCAAGCAATAGGACAAAAGGCTGTGGGCAGAAATTGATGCACAGGAAGTTTCTCTTGAAAATGAGGAAGAACTTCTTTACTGTGCAGTGACAGAGCAGTGGAACAGGTCACCCAGAGAGGGTGTGGGGTCTCCATCACTGGAGATGTTCATGAACTTTCTGGACACAATCCTGTTCCATGTGCTCAGGGAAACCCTGCCTGAGCAAATAGGTTGGATGAGACAACCCACTGTGGCCCCTTCCAACCTGATCCCTTCTGTGATTCTGTGCTTAGATAATTTTGAGGAACTGTATTCTGAGCCTTCCTTGAAAGAAAATTCATTTATTAAGGTATCTTCACCTCTGTATATGAATAAAGGACTTGTTCTATAAACAGGACAAACAAAACTACCCCAAGGGTATTATTTAATAAGAAGAAAAACAACGGAACTTCTAGAAGGGATTTATGTTTCCTGATTTAGACACTTAATGAAACATCATCAAGAATTTGCTTTTGCAAAGACAAGATTAAATCTGTTTATGCAACAGGGAAGGAGTTTGGCACATGCCRAATATAGGAAAGAGGATGTACCTTAGCTGACTTCTAGGTGCTTGATTTAGGGGTCTAAGTTTATAATGAAGTGGCATTGGGTCAGTGGAAAGAGATTCACATTTACAAGATCTACAGAGCRCAGGTAGATTGATTCATCTTCTCTTTTCCATCTCCCTCTCAGCTGTGGGGAGAGATTTCTAGTTTCAAATCTCAAATTAAAGTCCAAACTCTGAAAAGYCCTAGTCATTTCAGATGCATTTCTAAAACTAGAGAATAACAAGACTGTGCACCATWATTTGATGTGCTAAACACATTAATTGATGTCTTCAGAGGTCTTTTGATCTTTTCTTGAACCTTCTTCCTGCAACTTCAAAAGATTCAACTAAATTAATATGATAAGAACCTAGAGAACAATTAATCTCTCACAACTGGGAAATCCAGAAAAACACATTCCATAAAGCATTATCAAGCATTATTAAGAACTATRCTRGATATAATCTAATTAYTATAACTGTAGATTCCTGAAGAACRTTTCTCTAAAATGGATTGTTTACAGGGATTTTGAATAGCTCAGAAAAATCAGATTGGGCCTTCCAAACAGGAAATTTGTACCTGGAATGGATTTCTGCCAGTGTTACTTAAGACACTTGCAATCATCCCTAAGTACAATATTGGCAGAGTTGCATTCCCCTGACACAGTCATGTCCTTAGGGCCTGAAGACTCCTTCCTGCTCCACATCACAGCTGAATTTAGCTTTGACTAAACTTAGAAAAGTGTGTCCAGGTTTTYCTGTGGTGAATGGTCTGCTGGGGAGACAGGAGGCAATGTTGTTTAGAAGATAAATTCTCCTGTCCTCGGGGTTWTTTAATCCCCAGCTCACACCAGTARGAGCTACTCAACTAAATAGCTTTGTAGAATTGCAGCTTTCTTGCTGGGAAAAGATACTAAAGGAAAGAGCTTAAAGAGGTGTTCCCAAATTCACTAAGGCAAATAAATTCCATAGGCCTGAAAAATATAGATSTCAAGTCCAGTGCTTCAGATTGTAAACCAATCTTGGCTTAATGTACTTTATGAAAAATCCTACAGCATGTTACTTCAGAGTAATCAACATRTGAAGCTAATTACACTTACCACTTCCTTTGTACACAGCTGCTTGCTGGAAACAAGACACCAAATTATGCAGACCACTGGCCTGTTAAAGTATGAGGATTTTGACAGTTTAGATATCTGTTTCAAATATACTTCATTTTGTCCATAAATAAACAATGAAAGGTATATGTGGCTAATCTGCAGCCTTGTAACTTTAAGTCATTAATGAAGACAGGACATAATTTTCTAGCGATTTGCATAAAGTATATCTCCTTCACAAGTGTGGAGTCTGTGTAAACAYTGGATCTTCAAACTTATATTAAGTTTTTGCAAAGTGGAAACTGACAGAATATGATGCAGTCAGACACTAACGGGGACTAAGAAATCACATCAATTTGTTACTACTTATCTGGAAGTTACCTCTTGGCAACTATTTTTTTACAGTGTGTTGCAAATAGATGTGCCTGCAGCAAAGCCAAGGGGTTTTATTTACATGAGACAAAAGTTCAGAATATATTTTAATTCCATTACACTGAATAAATGAAGGATCTTTGTTAATGGCAAGTTGTAAATAATTGGTGCTGCGGCCTGATTTTGCTTCTGTTTTTCAACAAGCCCTGTAAGCTCTCTTCAGTCTGCTAGAAACCGGTATAAATGTGGTATCTAAACCAGCTCTTTTCTACGGTGTTTTATGGCTCTTTAGTTGCAGGCTGGAGAGCATCTCAGCCAGAGCACCATCACTTTGTCATTCCTGTGTCTGAGTASTTACTTGTTTGGATATCTCAAAGGTGTGATACTCACCACTATAATTTTTAAATAATGATAGAAATATACTCAGGGAAAGCAGTCTTACTCTGCCTCCTACATAAACACTTCCAAAATTAAAGAAATATTACTATGGTTTAAGAGGCCAAGGCTCCAAAGAAAGTAATTCACTTCTTTAAAGCCATTTACAAAATAAACAGCATAAAAGTACTGAATAAAGGTAGGGGAAGAGAAAAAGATTTATATGTATAGAATACATATTTGTCCCATTCTGACATGGTTATGAAATGGAACAGAAACTGGGATAAACACAGTTTTTGAGTGTCTTCTTTGCAAAATTATTTTTACCTACTAAATCATAAAATAAGAAATAGGGCAGCAGTTTTCAGTCTCATTGAAAAGAGTTTCTAATTTCCACTCTTCTGATGTATGAATGTTGACAAMAGGTATTAAAGGTAAACACTGAGAACACAACCTGCTGAAGACATGATGGTATACACAAGACATGGAAGATTGCACAGCAAATTTTATCTTGTTTGCAGGGCATTTGGCATTCGGACAATACCAGGAGAATATTCTAAATTCCAGAGATAAACTGCTATTTGAGCAGTTTTATTTATTACTGAATGTTCAGGTTGACAGAAATGGAGATATTCATCAAACTGAGGGACTATCATAATATGACTGAGGCTTTAGTTAGAGGAATGAGAAAATCTGAGATGGAAGGGATGAAATGATGAGCAAATATTAAGACTAAGCATGTCACCAAAACCTRAAAGTTAGGGTAGAATCTAGATGGATGTTGTGGACCTACTGTGGCATACTGAAAACCCTAAATTCTTTTCAATATCTGTGGGAACTGCCCAGCAGTATCTAGCAGGATTAAGTCCCAGGGCAAAAAGACACTTAATATCTTGTGAGTTATGTGAATAATCTTTTTATTTCTTCACCTGCCTATTCCACAGACTTTCCTTTGACATATGTCTTGACAAAATTCTTAATCAGTCTCCCTCAAAAAAAAAAAAAAAAAAAAAAAAAAAAAA
>NW_026623243.1:4972197-5025460 GCF_030028575.1 Malurus melanocephalus | reverse complement strand
AATCTACACAATGATCTAAAATCGTCCCTAATATATATGAACAGGTAAAGGAAGAAAAAATGCCTTAAGCACAGAATGAGTTTTGAAAGGCTGCAAGTGGTATATGTATTCCTAAATGTTGACTCATTGCAAGCTACAGAGTGTTCAAGTACATTGAAAAGCCATTTCAAGGTGGTGTACAGAGCTAAGGAATATTCACAAAAAATATAAGATTTAAGTTAAGCTATGTGCTTAAACATGGAAACACCTAAAAGCAATAAATCCTGTAGATCAGTATAAACAAACAATTCCTATGTACACTCACAGCATCTGCATGTACAYCAGACAATTCCTATGTTATTACCCTCTAAAACTGTGTTCTCACCRTACATTATCTGTCCAAGTAGCAGCCACTGTGTTTTGTCTGTTGTAGCCTATGGCTCACCAATTACTGATACAAATTATAGTGATTATTGTCATACCTGGCTATGAGCAAGCTGGTTTTGAATGTTTGAAGCTGTCCTGGTGAAAAAAAAAAAAAAAATGTGTTTTACACTAAAAGATGCATCTAACTAACTAGCTGAGGGACAGGTAAAAATAATTCTCAACGTTACCAAACTGTGTACATTTGAAAAGTGAAAGAGTTGTTCATCCTCTTTCAAAGACAACACATTTAGAAATTAAGATATCACTTGCATGTTTTCTGGTAGACATTAAATTTAGAAAAAGCATGTGATTTKTCCAAACGTAATATGGTTGTTCACTATTTTCTCTTCTCTTTTGAGATGGRTGTATGACCTCCTGATCCATTCCACTTTCATATACAAAATTCTAGTCTACAGATGTCTTCCATATTAACAACACTACCTACCCTGGCCTTGCTTGCTATGTCTTTGTCCTTCTAGTGCTGATCAAGTTTTATTAGTTTAAGGCTCTGCTGTTCACCTTTGGTAGAACAGCTTTCTTATGAGATAACTCTTCTGATGTCAGTAGATTTCAGCTGGAAGAAGTCTGGAGTGAAAAACTGGATAAACTTAGAAAGTCTGAGGAAATCTCTAACACCAAATCTTTGTTTGATGTCTGTACTACATCACTTTTGTAGCTGAATGAATTTGCCATAGAAATTCTTAAGTAGTGTTAGCCTATCATCACTTCCTTTTTTTTTTTTTTTCTAAACAGATATTTTAGGCATCCTAGCATCCTAACACTGATTACATTGTGAGTTGAGAGGTTTTCAAAGCACATGAATTTGAAAACGTAAAAGCTTTATTTTCCCTATCCCTGTTTTTGCAAATGTTTGTTCTTATCATTTTCAGACCATTTTTTAAATTTCACAGCAGCAGACAAGATACATTAACTGCCACCTGCAACAGAAAACACAAAGTAAATTACAGATGGAAATAGTTTATAACAATTGCTCAAGTGTCAGATAGAGAATAAGCCATGAGTAGGCAKTAGCAAATGTGAAGAGAACTTTATGTTTGAAAAAAATACAAAACCTGCCACATTAAACATTTTYAATATTCCTCCCATTCTTAGCTATAAAATAAAATTATCCAAGTGCAGTGAAAGTATCCTGTAACTGACAATTACCAGTTGTTCCTGGATGTCATGTTCTTTTTTTTAATTTTGTTTTATTCATTTATTTGACAGATAATTAGCCTGTTTTTCAWGATACCACACAGAGACAGTTCAACTTTCCAACTGGAAAATCTGATTAGGAAAATCAGGAAATAAATATAAGAGAYTGAGGACCCTATGACCATTAAATTTGACAGAAGTTCACAGTGCATAGAAGTCACACACTTACATATTACTGATGAATATTCTAATCTAATCAAAATATAATGCTAATCTTAATGTTTATTAAAAAAAAAATTACACAAGAGTGACACTGCAGCACAGATGGCAGCAACATAGACTGCAGAACTGTGAGGAAAGAAGCATAGTTTAATTCAATCTAGTGTCACATTTGATATATTAAATGTTTAAGAATGGGAGTGGTCCACTATGCATGTATACACTACTCTGTGCAGTCTATAATCAACATGAGAAAAAATCTAGTCAGTAAAAATCCTATGGCTAGGTTAGAGAAGTATTTTCTCTTCTGAGCAGTTTTAAAAGATAACAGGGAACTGCAGAAAGCAATGTGAACAATGCAGTCACACTGTGATGGGTTCAGAGAGAGATTTAMCTTTGTGCACCACCAGTTTCACTGCCTCACACAGAACCCAACGTGTTTGAACCTCTCTCCTCAGAAATGGGGAGAAGCTTCCTGCTACAGGAGCGTAATCCAACCACAGCAATCATTTCTCAGATCATAGGAAAGAGTGTGATAGTCAATTTTTTCASCTTTAGCCAGTCTTCTAAGCTGATTGTGCAAAGTCATCAAGTTGGATCAAGCTGATCCAAATCCTCCTGGGGATTCTTGATTCCTTTAATTCTTCCAACACACTTGTGGGTGAGATGGACATAAGGCAAGTCTGGGATATACTTTGCTATATTAAAATTCCTATTTCAATTTATCAAGAATCATCCCTCCTGTAGGCTTTATCTTTCCTGTACACTTGAAACTAACTCAAAGCAAGAGCACATTGCAAGATATCTGCAAGCTGTCACTGAATTGTGAATCATTCTGGATTGCTCCTGGCTAAGCAGTGTTAAAGGAAATTATATTGTAATGTAGTAAAATAGTTAGAACTTGCAATAAAAAGAATGTTGAGCTTTCCATAGAAAAGGAGAAGATTTTTGCCTTGCATTCATGGCTAGATGGAAGTTTTATCTGGCACATCTAGCCGTTTTTCGCAAAGCACTTATCACGATACTCCTTCAGCACATCAGTTTAATCTATGTTGCAAAAGCTTGGTTTAGACTTTCTGCAGCAAACAAGGCAAATTATAAACAAATCCATTTTCACTCTATCCCAGTGCTATGGTGCAGCTGGCTGCACTAATGCTTATCACATTAAAACTGTTAACTGAAAGATAGTTTAATCCATTCTGGTAACTGATGCATGTAAATTCCTGAATTAAGGTAAAACATGTTTGAGAAAACTCCTTCCAACCTGTCCAGCTGGTAGGAACTGTTTCTCTCCTCTTTTCCCTTCATTGACTAAAGGCCTGTTCCATTTTAAAATACATTCTGTGTTATTATAGCTCYTGTCTTTAAGCCTGGACCAGAAGTCTCTGGGTGCTAAGGGTAATTACTGCATCTATGCAACCCTAATTTGAAGATTCRGTGAAGCTACTTTTCTAACATGGAACTTTTTGGTGTCTGTGATTATACTAATGTTGGTTTGTTATACTAAACTGCCCCCTTGTGTTTTTGTACTAGAAACAAACATATTGGTCCTGTGTGCAGAGCAAAGGGGCTCATGATGGGTAAATATTTTTTTTCAATATGTTAGCACCTTTTGAAAACAGCACTAAATCTTGGTCTGTGAACAAAAGCAGTTATTCTATATGGAGGTTTATATAAATATTTTTATWCTGGCAAGAAATAGCGCTTTGCAATGGCAAAGTTTGAAGCTTAATAATAAAAAAAATCATCAAGGTAATGTACTATCCCTTAAAGTAGGGAAGAAGTTGGTCAACAGCGTGATAAGATGAGAGTCAAAATCAATTTAAACAAAATAAATAAATTTCCATCAAAAGGCATAAGCTTCTCCTTCTGCAGATCAATCTCAGATAATTTAGAAGATTAAATGTGMAAAATGAATACCAGACTTGAACTAATCTCAAAGTCAAGCCTTTAGTAAAATTTGTGCTAGATAACAAGATATATTCCAATGGAAAGGAAAACAAGAACTATCACAGCAGAGCTTCTATCAATGAGAAAAGACATGAACTTAAATTGATGAATCAATTCAAGTAAAAAGAAATTAAAATAAACTCTCTGAATCTTCATTTTTGGAATGAAGACAAAAAAAACTGCCCTTCAACTTCATGGATGAGTTGCAATTGAGAAGTACTAGCATACAGTTTGAAAACCAGTTGCCTTACAGTTTGGTACCAAAAATTAACATCAAACACAAGGGAGGTTGGTTCATATGCATCCAAAGTGACAGAAAGATAAAAATGGCAGTCACTGATTTCCTATKCAGTCAAGGGAGAATTATCAACTTTTCTTGTGGAACTTTATAAATGAACCCTGAAAAGTCTGGTTATAGGAAATACTCTCCATATTTCCCCTAAAAAAGCAAATAGCTCAGAGGGGCTGGGGCTTTCTCTGTGGATGGATTCCCACCTGCAACCTTCAGTGTGRAATACTTCCAATGTGATAAAATAGGTAATAATAATATTTACTAGTAATAGCTTTGGTTTCATTGCAAATCAAATTCAAAGTAACTCATACATCTAAGCATACTTTTATTTAAAAAAAAAAAAAAACAAACTTGTCTTCCTGTGGCAATGTGATTTCAAAAATGCCCAAGTATAATACAAAGGCTTAAACTTAATGATGAGAGAGCACAAAAGGTTTGGGTGCAACAAGCGAAGAATGTCATTCAGAACTTTCACAAGTTCTGAATGCCACTTACATTCAGAACTTTCCTCTCGATTATATTCCATGCGCACTCATGTTTGGAAGAGAAAGAAATTTTCTTTATTTTTTTTTAAATAGGACTCTCTAAAAACATTCAATATTTTGCAATTTGTGTGCCCTCACACGGGTGCCAGTGAAGCTGCTCACATGAATATTTGTTCATCTGGGTGAGTGAGGAATCAAGGTTCAAAGTCAACCAGAACCAGCAGCGAGATAGGCAAACACTTATTTAGAAACATGATTTYAAGTGAAACCATGTTGAGTCAATGGTGAATACAGTCAGGTGTTACACAAACACTRGAATATATATTGTGCAACAAAGCATGAGCTAGGAAAAAATGATTACCAAGTRAAAAGTAATCTCTTACCAGTGAAAGACATTAAATATGTGGCTCTGGAAAAGTAACAACTATCCTAAAATAACTCTGACCATGAGATTATGTTCTTCTAACCAAATGGGAAACCTTATAGGATTTAAGTCAGTAGAATTCATATTATATTTAAAATTCATTCAGGCAAATTTTTAAAAAACAGCTGCCTTGCAGAATAAAATTAATTCTTTGACTTTCTTGATAAGAAAAGACCAGAAATCTAAAGGCTATATTTTGATTTGAATTACATTTGCTCATGTTTTGATTGTTCATTTATATTTTTAATTTAATGATGGAATATTTCCTTTGCATCATGCCTCAGACCTTGCATTTGCATACCACTCAAGGATATTGTGGGGAGAAGAAAAGACAAGAAAAGGCATAAAAATAAATGTGCTCTGAGCCACCAGCTGAACTTATTTAGTTCACCAGATAAAAAAATAGATCGTTTGTTATGTTCACCAGCAATTAAATGGAAGGACTGAGCCCAGTGCAAGGAGCAAGGAAGGCTCAGCATTATTCAAACCCTGCCATGGCAGATGCACTGCAGACACAAGGTAATGTACCTGATGTACAATAACCTGAAGGATCATCTGGGACAGAACTGGATTTGGTGWGATTTTACCAGACCAATCTAGGAATATTTCAGTGCTTCCATGTATTTCTTCAAGGTGTGTAGACTGTGACAAGGAGATGCTTTCTGTGGAGCTCCATTAATCCCAGAGAAGCTGAATATTGAGTTTCCTGCAAGCTGCAGTCTTTTCCAGGTTGTTTCTGCTGTTTCTGACCTTGCAATAAATACAGTGACAATGAGTTAAGCAGAGAGTGTAACCCGAGGGAAAGAAGAGATTTTCAGCTTCCTCTAGGAAAGTCAGATAGATGGCTGATGCAGCCAGGTCACTGAGTGACTGTAGTGCAGCAGGAAAGGTTTCACAGAGGGAATAAAGCATCTTTCAATTCTGGGTATGCAAATGAAAGTCTCCAGGCTTAAGGTGGGAATGGGTTAGATTCAGGAGAAAACTTCAGTGAAAGGAAATGTGGTTTATTGGCACATCTAATGGTTCAAGGGTATTGCAGATAACTGGTGAGGCAAGGACAAGGTGGAACAGAGGTGGAATGACTCTGGAGGTATCTGAATGGTATTTGGAGGACTGAAAAAGGCAGAAAAGAACAGAGAGCTAGGTCTACCAGACAYTAATCTCTGCCTCGGATCTTAAACTGTTAGGATATTTCTTAGTTCTGTATGAGAAGATACAGCAGAATTCAGCATATTGGTACAATTTCTCTTCAAAATTATCATCACTCAAGTTTTTCATATTGCACTTATCCTTCTGCTTTCCCATTTCAATCACTGTTATTCACATAAGAAGCAGAAGTARTGAGATATGAAAGGACAAGAATGGGTAGATAAAGAAAGGTCTGCAAACTGAAGACCTAATTGTRTTTTTTGGGAGCCAGCTATTTGCTGTGCACTGTGAACATTATACTGGATGTTTCATTTTTATGACAGATCAATTCCAAACACCTTTTACCAGTCTGACTCATCTGGGCCTTCCAAAGAGTATGTTTGTAAAACTCACTTTAGCACAGTAAACTTTAAATAAATACTGGAGTGGATTGTCTCTAGCCAAGTTGTTCCAAGAGATCTTTTGAGATTTAGCTACATTTATGGGGAACAATCTAATCCTTATACCATTGTAAGGAGTGAGAAATGACAGAATTATGCAGTCACATTAGTGCTGAATTTTATCTCTAGCATCTAGACTTAATTAGATCTTCCTTGGCATGTAATTTGACAGAAAAATATTTTGGTTCTACTACAGGGAGAAAAAGAAAATGTTCATAAGGAATTGAAAAAAGTTAATCTATAATATTTTCTCTTTCTGTCAATCATGAAAAAAAAAAAGACGGAAGTCCTAGCTATGCTGACACACAAAGAGCTTGAGAAACTGGAATATTATATGACAATTGTTCCAGCTCAGATTAAAAAAAGAATGGCAGTAACAAACTTTGATGGAAGAAAGATATAMTATTGTCAAAATAAAACAGAGCTCACAATTTGAACATGGAAATCATTGGTCATAGACTGAAGATAATTCAAAATTCATCTMATTCCAAGAGTCATTCCATGGACCACTCTTGTGTTTTTTCCTTATTCAAACAGTAAAACAGAAAACATTAGCTTACAGTCACTTTTTAAGTAGGATGAGAAATGTATGTTTGTAGAATGAGGTATTACAGGAGAAGCGCATTTGTGATTTGATTGACTGTATTCAAGAATTTACCSCTCCAATCTGCATTCCTCCCCTTTCACAGCAAAAAATATCTTGTACAGGACCACCCTATACATCTCCTTTTTTCAATGTGCATTTACAGAGTCCTGTAATTAACTTGCTGTCTGAAAACTTACTTCAATTTTCCAGCTGACTATTAACTCAGTTTTAAAAAATAATTACTTTTTTCCGCTCTAAAATCATTCTCACTACACCTCTGTTGTTGTACTTTTTACCTCATCTTTCACCTGCCTTTTGTAATAGCATTAGGAGTAGCTAGCYATTATCAATAGCTCCTTATTTACATCATATAATGGCAAAGAGCTCTGATTTGGTAATATTGTCCATAAACATTAACTSCCTTGTAATTCCATTGCTGTTTTGCTAGTCAGGATCGGTGCTGGAAACTTCCTTCAGTTTATGGTCCAGCCCATCCCAATAGATCATTGTGAATGCATTTCAGTTCCCTTACTATCTACCAAAACCATAAGATATTTTCCATGTTCATCCCGTTAAGAGAAAAGCATCAGAGCCAAGCAGACAAACCATCTTTTCACAGGATGGCACTTGATAAATTTAGTGACACCTTTAGATGGCTCTGAATCTACCAGGCACTTCTACATAATCACACTGATTTCCTCAACATCACCATGTATACATATTTTCACACTGCAGTAAGCAAGGGATGTCTAATCTTTTCACACAGCCTGGAAGATGCCAGAAGGAAAAAGACAGTAAGAAGGTGGAAAGGAAGATGGGTCAGGGATGGTATTTCCAAGGCCAGGAGYTGATCAGGGTTGGTTGTAGTTTAGCAGCATAGGCAAGGATTAGATGATCTGCCCAAGAAGGGGAAAATGAGACCTTTGATGGATCTTTCTGCTTCTGAGCGAAGGGACTGTGGTAATGGGTGAGAGGAYGAGCAATGGGTGTGGGCATTGCTCAGTGCTGGATGTGGTGGCCCAGGGGCTGCAAGTTTGCTCTGTCACAGGATGGTTCCTTCCTTTCCCCACCCATCAGGAGCAGTCTGGAAGGAGGAACCATCTCCCAAGGAGAAAATATCTGTGCACAAATGTGTACACCAGGCACTGAGATGGAGGGCTCCTTTGTCTTGTTAAATAGGCCTTTCTCCATATCCTCATCTTGCTCTGGAAAATTATAGGTTTTTTTTTCTCTGATTATACCTTTCTTGTATCTTTTCACTGTGCTCAAAGATGTCTTGATGSTAGTAGCTCAGCTACTCGTGATTCCTTTCTGCAGGCAAAATACCTTCTCTTTTTAGTCAGCCACTTTTCCTGCCTGTGCTGTGCTAGATTTCCAGCAGTGGATTATTAAATTACAGYTATTTTCCAGCTAAATTTTAATCTATGCTTATAAGAATGCAAATTCTTATTACACATTGATCACAGAAATTGGTAACACCCTTACACTGTTACAGGGAAGCAATGACAGAGTGGTAATTCGATTATATTGAGATATTGGACTAAAAAACATGCAAATTCATCACTGTCAATTTTCTACATTTGYATCACTTATTTCATCTTCGCTTAATCATAAAGTGAGTATTACTGGGTCAGAATATTTTTCATTTCTTAACTGACATTTAAAAGTGTGCCCAGTCTATTTTACTTTGCATACTACAGTTATTTTTCATTTTTTATTTTGATTTTTACATGTATGCAGTATGACTTCTTTGTACTTTAGTGAATTCAAGATRTAAGACAGTCAGAGACATTTCTTGTTCCTGCACAAGTAAAGTCTATCCATGGAGCAGCTGCTAGGAAGTTCTCTCCTCCCTTTTTTCCTTTCATAATCCATTACTCTTGAACACAGAAACAATTTTGAAATATTATAGTCGCTGTTCACTTCTTGATAAAGGACTATAGTGTAGGTGCTATCAAGCAACTGCATCCTTTGAAAAAAAAGATTTTGTAAATTCAAGTAACAATAAGACAAGCTACCAAAAGAACAGCTCATTTGAGAGAAGTCAGAAAGGAGAATTTTCCTGTTATTGATAACTAATGGCATAAAGATCATTGAATGTGTTAGAAATGCTGTAGCCTCAGTGGAGCAGCTCGGCTAATTGAGTTTTTGGTGTGGGGTCCCACATTCTCTGCACAGAAGTGTGTTGTGTTGAGGATCTCACTGAAAGCACTTCTCCCTCCTGCAAGGAGAATGGACTTTAACACTGAATCATAGGATGAGGTTAAAAGCAACAGCGCAGTAGTGTGAAACAACTACTAACACGGAGTATGCTTTTGTGTAACAATATAATAATAGACCAAGGAAATGGGGATTCACATGAGCTGCAGTGCCAGCTGCAGACTGAGCTCTGGTGGGAGGAGCCCGAGGCAAGAAGCCACGAACTGCCAACCTTTGCATGACAAAGGTCCCTGAGGATCCAGMCTTTCACAGACTCAGAGTGTGAGCCTATAAAAGCCAGAGTTTCTTTTGTTGGGGGTCCCTCTTTGACCCGCCTCAAGCTGTTATTTTGTTATTTCACCATGATTAAATTATTTAAGGATCTCGATATCTGAGACTCTCCTATAGGAGACCTGGGTTTGACCGGTTCAGGAGCCCTGGTGTGACCTGTGAGAGTGGAGGGTGGAAATGAGAAGGGTCCTCAGTCCCAGCTCAGGGAATGTGGGTTTGAGTGCCAGGGTCAGTCTGCTGAAAGGCCAGATAGAGAAATCTCCTTAACACAAATACGGACATGGAGTTTGGAACTAGGTAATCTTTAAGGTSCCTTCCAACCCACACCTATGGCTCTATGACTGACCTTATTCAAAGGCTAGCCTTGGCTGAAACAAAACCGAAATCATTAGCAGAGCAACTTCTTCCCTGAGCAGTCATTTTGGAGGGTTCTGATGTCTTATGAAGTGCTCCATAACCAGAAGGCAAGAGCAGGGATTTACTGCTCCTGACAGAAGAACTCAATGTACTGAACACTGAAGAGGCAGAGCAGTTTCTTTCCAGCCAGAATTTTGATGTTGGGTTTGCAGCAGTTTCTTCAAATTCTCTGCATTTCATTTTCACTGTTCCTAAAGGGATAAAATTTTGTAAATGTTCTGTTGTGTTTCTTTCCATTTCAAGCACTACTTTATTTACARGTGGACAATGCCTCATATTATTAAATATAAAGAGAGTAGGGGGCTCTATCCTTCACTCTTTGAAAAGTATTTGAGAGTGCAGTATTTWATAATGGAGATGTTATCTAGACAGCGTGGATTACTTCAGTTGCAAAGAAATGTACTCAGTTAATTACAAGTTTTTGTGCTAATCTTCAAAACAAGTGACATTAATACTTTTTGAATTAAATGAAACATTTCATTTTTATAGATTTTATAATATTGCAAAAAAAAAAGAGCTCTTGAATGCACAGTAAACAAATAGTGCAGCATAAACAAAATGAAGATAAAATTTTATTTCACAGTTCAGAACGCTGTATCCAATAACTGTTTTCAAAAAAACTTTTGCATAGATGAAAATATAAAAACAAGAGGATTTGAAAAGAGGAAGATATCAATAAACAAAGGCACAAATAGATTGTGACATGTGAATTTTTATGTTGTTGATTGTACTGAAATGAGCCACTGAAGAAAAACACAGTATAACCCAAGTAGATATTGCTCTGCTGCACTCCCTGAAATCCAAAAGCCAATAAAGTTTTTATTGCAGATTCTATTCTCAGTCATAACCTTATCAAAAATTTGGTGTACAGTAAACAACGGTAAATAACTTCAGAGATCTATTAATGAYAGCATATTTCAGAAGCTTTTAAATCATGTCCCCTGTCAGACTCTTTAAAGCCAGGAATTCCCTTCATATTTTACATCTGCATTTCATAGTTAGGACTAGATTGTGTAGGAAAAAGAGGCATGTTTCTCTTAGGTTTTAAGAATAGAATAGAATAGAATAGAATAGAATAGAATAGAATAGAATAGAATAGAATAGAATAGAATAGAATATTTCACTTGAAAGGGAACTACATTGGTCATCTGGTCCAACTGCTTGACCACTCAGGACTGAACAAAAGTTAAAGTGCATTGTTAAGGGCATTGTCCAAATGACTCTTGAACACTGAGAGGTTTGGGGCATCAACCACTGCTCTAGAAAGCCTGACCCAGCACTTTACCACCCTCTCAGTATAGAAACATTTCCTTATGTCCAGCCTAAGCCTTCCCTGTATTGTTGATGATCTAGATTTCCCTGAAATATTATGACTGAATCTTTGACAGGAAATGACAGCTAATTTATATGYTCTAGTATGAATTTCTGAGATCCTAGAAACCCATTCTTTATTTAAACATTGCCATTAGCAAAGCCAAATACATCACAACATTCAGGAAGGTAAAGGTAAAAAATATTTATTGTCATCATTCTGATTCAAATCTTATAGCTGTCAGATTCCATAAATTAAAACTGAGTATGAAAACTTGTCTAAAATGTTCTTAATGGAGTATTGTTTGTCTGGGGAGTAACAATATCCTTCAATTACTTCTTGGCTAAAGTGGAGTTTAAAGCTAAACACTTCAAGACTCAACTTTTAAAATTCATATGAAAAATGCCTGAAGTGTAGTGTCTATGCCTCTTCAGTAAATCCAGAACCCAGAGCTCAATGTCCATTTTAAAATCCCTGTTCAGTGTCCTGAGAAGAGTAAGAGTGGCTGTTTGAAGTGGCTATGGACTATTTATATAGTTATCTCTAAGGCTATTTGACTCAGCTGGAGAAGCCACAGAGCAAGCTGTGAGGAAACAGCACATAAGTGTGTAGGAAATTCTGTCACCTTTCACGCTTTAGCTGCTGGGTCAGGGTTTCACAAAAGTATCTTTTTCCCAGGTATACTCCACCCACAATTCTTTCCTGGAAGAAATATTCACYTTTTTTTWAATATATTTTTTWAAGTATGCAATAAAGATCATTCATTTCATTTTATAGGGAGGGAGTTGCTACACATCTTTATACAACAGCTTGACTGTTAAAAAATTCATCCATTCTCTGGAGCTGTTAAATTCATCTTCTTTTCAAACTAAGGGGGAAAACTAGAATTTAGTTTTCTAGAAAACTAGAAATAGAAATTCCCCCAAAGAATTACAAAAACAACTGAAAGATTCAATAATCTTGTAATGAGTAATGTAGCTGAAAATCTTGTAGGGCAAAGCTTACAAAATCTTCTAGCAGTACCACTGTCCGAACCTGATGTGAATATATATGTAGTTCCAACATCATAACAGGACCAACAAAGAGCAAACAGTGCTTCAGAGCAGAAAGTCTTGTCTGCAACCAGAAGACATATGTAAGAGAATTAAACCCTTCCCAGCAGCATGGAAATTTTTTTTCATACAGCAAACACAGCAACCGTGCATATCATCCCCTAAAAAAGATTTGGAAAGGGAAAAGATAAAGCCAGGATTGCTATTCAGTAAAGCAAAAGATAGTACTATAAACCAGAAAGCATTTTTTTAAATGTTGTACTGACATAAAGAAAATGAAAAGCCTGATAAATTTTGACAGTTTAGATGTAAGAAGTATTACTATGAAGGCCAAGCAAGAGTTTGAGAAGCAAATAGTGAAAAGAATAAAAGCAAACGATAAAATTTTCATCTAAAGTCACAGCTGAAAAAACCCTCCAGGAATCCTTGTAGAATCACCAAGAAGCATTGTGTCAACTCAGCAAGAGCCAGCAGCTCCCTGAGGCCATCTAACACACATCAGGGCAGGAGTTTCACCCACCATGTCTGTCCTACTGCCCTCAGCCAGGGAACAGGGCAGGTTTGGGCACCTGGAGTGGCCAGGAGGGTGATTGGCAGCCTGTGTCATCTCACTGAGAACAGTCAGTGAGAGGATTTTTCACAAGTGCTGAGCTAGAATTGGTGGGGAAGATCAGAAATAAAGAACATTTCAGGAACATGAAGGACAAAAAAAGTCACTAGCAGTAGTGAATTAACAAGGATTAACATGGATTCACCAATGGAAAGTGATGCTTACCAATCCTGATAAACTTCTATGACAAAAATATTGGTTTGGTAGAAGAGAGCAATGGATGCTGCCTACCTTGGCTTCCCCAGGGCCATGGATTGTTTCCCATAGAAGCTGTTGAAGAATGGGTTGAATGAGCAGACAGCAAGGAGGGTTCAAAATTGTCTGAATGGACCTCTGGTCACTCCATCAGAGCCAGAGTGGGGTCAGCAGCACAAAATCTGGCTGGAGGCCAATAATGAGCAGTGGGCTTTGGGTCAATACAGTTGAGTTTCACACCTTCATTCATGATCTCSTTGCTGGGACAGGGTGCCCTTGGCAAGTTTACCAATAACACAAAACTSTGAGGAGTGGTGTTTCACCAGAGGATTGTGCTGCCATACAGAGGGATCTGAATGGGCTGGAGAAGTGAGCTGACAGGAAACTCACAAAATCCAAAAAGCCGTTAAAGTTTTTATTGCAGATTCTATCCTCAGTCATAACCTTACCCAAAATGTGGTGTGCAGTAAACCATACTAAATAACTCCAGGGGACTATTAAAGACAGCATATTTCAGAAGATTTAAAATCATATCCTCTGTCAGACTCTTTAATGCCCGGAATTCCCTTCATACTTTAATTCTGTATTCAGATGGTGAATTTTGGGTGTATTCTGACGTCCTCTTCCTCTAAGAGAAATATACACTCCATACATGTTTACGAAGAAAGTGGAAGTTAATAAGTCAAGAGATAGAAGATCACTTTTTATAGTAAGATTTCATGTAGAAGTTTGCAAAGACTTAAGAAATGCACACAGCTTAACACTGTTTGTAAAGGCAATGTGTAGGATGTAGAGAGGAGCAGAATAATCAGGATTGTTTGAGGAGATGCTCCTTTTATTCCATCTTCATCTATRAAACTGAACAGTTACCATCACTATATTTTTTTTTCTGTCTGAAGGGTCAGAGGTCTTCTAGAACAGTAACCACCTGTAAAAGGTGAAGAGCCATCTTCTCCTTCACCTGTGATCTTCCTTCTACCACACCATCCTCCACATCCTGTATGCCATCTAAGCATTTAGGCTCATWATCCAGTCCCTATATTCATCACCCCTCAAATACATTCATTCTTCTGAGAAAATATGCTTCATTATCTGCCACCATGTCTTTCAACTATGAGACTAAATGCTCCATGGAAATCTTTCAGGGTGACCATACTTGATGCAGCCTTTTAAACAGTCACATTTTCATTATTGTCACGTGCTTCTTCACATAAGTCAAGATTGATCAAATTAAGCAAGGCTGAAGGATGGAAAACCTAGGTTATGTAAACATTAGCTGTGTATTAAACAACTGGGAACAAAACTCTGGAAATATGGAAAGGGAAGTAAGGAACAGAGCAATGCTATTTTGGAATTGGAAATTATTCAGGCAAAGACAGACAGGATCATCAAAGAATGTCCAACACACATATGAGCAGACAATTTCATATGGAAAATGGGTAAGGCTGAGCCCCTTCAACGTGGGCAGGAGGTGGCTTACGCAGATGTAATAAAGGTTTACAAAATCAGGAGTGCCATGGAGAAAGTGAATAGGGATCAACAATTCATTGTCTCTTCTAGGAAAAGAATTACAGGTCATCATATGAAGAGAGCAGGAATCAAACTCAAACAAGAGTAAATAGCTGTTCTCTGATTGGTATCAGACCAGTAGACCAGTAGAACAGTAGAACAGTAGAACAGCCAAAATCCATCCTAAGTGCAAGATATGTACATAGATTCAAGGAGAAACTGAACAAGAACTTGAAAGGAAGATCAGCTGAAAAGTTAGTAAACAAAAAATTACAGCAGGCTCATGAATTCCTCTGACTTGAACACAGCCAAAGGCTGGGAAGGATTTCAGAGAAATAGCATATGTTCTTTTGCAGTTATTTTTCCTTAGGCATCTCTCCTGCAAGGAATCAAATCCTTTGTTTTACAGGTATTCTGAAAACAAGGCAGCTACAAGAGAGAATTAAGCAAAAATTTAGTATTTCTTCTCCAAATCTCAAAGAAAAATGTTGCCTGGTGAATGACTGGAGTTCCTGATTTACTTCTATTTGAAAACCTTTTTTGAAAGTCTATTTGCAATTTAAAAAACCTTTAGTCCATCATTCCTACCACTGAAAAAGAGGGAAAGATAAACAAATAAAGCAATTAACATTTAAGTAAACAATATTATTTCTTAACAAAGCATAATTTTGTTATTACAGTTACTAATATTGTAATTTTAGAGTCATCTGACTATAGATGCCAGCAGACATAAAGAACCATTAGAAACTGACAGACATTTTACAATCCATGTTCTGATGTATCATATTTTAGCATCAGAGACACCACAGACTCATCAGACATAGAAGTTAAATAGTTCAGGCTTATTAAACCTGATTAAGGGAACAAAATGAAAAGGAGAAAGTTATTTTTTTTTTTTAAATCCAGCAAAATGTTGTTATAGTATTTTTCCTAAAGAAAATTTCTCCTATAATCGATATAGAAGTAAACTCACATGAAACACAATAGTAATAGAAATGGTAGCTGTTTCAGTGTGACCAGCACATCCCCACTCCCTGGGTAAATTTACATACTTTCCTTATGGAGGGTGACAGAAAACATTTTAATTGTGAGTAATCAAGTTRATAGTGTTAAATGTAAGGATCATTTCTTACATTTATTCAAAAAGAAAGGGAAAATACCACATTTACTAAACGGAGAAACACTAAAAAGTAACATCTTTTGAAYTGTGATAGAAGTATCTCAGATTCTATAAATCTTTTCAGCTTTCAGGTGCCAGAACTGGTTATATATACATGTGCAGGTCACAATTCCATGAAGATCTTCCCTCACTGTCTTCCTTGCTCATGCTTGAAGAAGTTTAAACTCTAGCAGTATTTTGGAGGGAAAAAAAATAGAACATTATCTGATCTTGTTAGAGATTATTCCAACCAGGAGACTTTGTAGATCTAAATTTTATTTCTGAAGAGTGTCTTTCTAGTCACAAAAAAAAGAAAAAAAGGTAAAAAGAAAGAACTATTCACCCAGTCAATTCCCAGCTTCTAAAGGAGCTAAGAACCCTTCAAATAGCATTTATATTTCAATATGCTCTGTGTTTTCATGTTTTCCACCTTCAAAGTACGAGCAGATTTAGTTCAGTGYTAAGGATTTCCAGTAACACCAGCCTTTCTGAACCAAGAAAAGACTTGTCAGAGCAAAACTGCTAAGAAATGAAGCATCGGTCTAGGTTTCTCTGAGGTATTAATAAAGTGACAGCCTGGGCTCTCAGAGCACTTTCTCTTGGACTGACTGCTCCCTCTAGTCTGGTCAGATGTTTTCCACACTGTGTCTCAGTTTCATTGTGCTCCCTTGAGGCTCAACATCATTTTCTTCCCTGACAATGTCTATCTTCCCTGAAAATCCTTGCAGTTATAATTCAGGGTGAAATAAAGTCAAGTGTACTTGAAAAGAAAGATATAAAAATCACAAGTGGCACATTAATATTGCTGCTGGAGTTGCTAGGCAGGCTTCTGAGCCTTATGTGTGGTAGCACCATGATGTAATAAGCATTGTTCATGCCCCACCTTGGAATGAACTTGGGATCAGAGGACTGCCCAGGCAGAAAAAAAAAAAAAAAAACCAGTTTCAGGGCTTAGGCACAGTTCTACAATTATCTTGAACATTATTCTGTATATCACTTGTGCCAGCCAGCACTCTCCCAAGAGCTCCTGGTACCAGTGTTCCAATAGGCAGTTTAGTTTTAGCCTCCCATCTRGATAACACAGCAACGGAATAACCACAGCCTTTCTCACCAGGCTCAGCGATGGAATCAAGCAGTGGAGACACTGTCTGGTACTCTGACTTGTGAAAGGATCTGATATAAAAATCAACATTCAAGATGCCCTGCTGGGCAGCCATCTTAAATTCTAAGTATGAGCACCTTTAACATGCTGCAGTTTCTTTTATGAGATAGATACATAGCAATGAAAGCGTTCCCACATACCCACATCCAGGGCACTGAATTCACCCTCTAATCCCTGTTCCATATTCTCCTGTCACAGCACTCCTGTCTCACACCCTGCCATGAGAAGGCTGCAGTTGCTTTCCTGGTCTGGACTCCATGTCAGTCGTGGCCTGGCACGTGAGGCAGAGCAGAAGCTGCTGCACTGTCCCTAAGATGTTCTCTAACCCCTTTATGCAGCACAGTCTGACATGAAGAGGCTGCAGCCTTGAGCTACGCTCCTCCAAAACATCTCAGGATGTCTACCTGTCATACACCTCTATAACTGTGCTCCTGCATTTCTAATTGCTTTTTTTTTAATTCCATTCTGTCAAGTTTTTATCTGTTTTATCTTTTCATTTGCTTCCCTTGTATTTAATACTTGTTCAACCTTTAACAGCTAAGCCTTCATTTCTCTTTCTTTTCTTATTCCTTTGCTGTTTTACTCTCCCACCTGTGACATCACTCTCAGACCAAGCTTTAGTTCCTCAGACACTCCACTTCTGCTTATTCTTGTCTTGCTCTTTCCAAATAGGTGCCCCAAATTGTTCCTGCGAGAAATCTAAGACCTTAGACTTCTTTCTCCATCTTAAGATGTCTCTTATTGAACTACTGAAAAACCTCTTCCCAACATGTCACCATATTTTGCATTATAAAACACCTTTCTCTCTGTTCCTTAAATTCTGCCCAATTCCAAACATCACCAACACTTACTACAAATTCATTGCTCTGAGCAGACCAGGGCTCACTTTTCTCCTAGTGAGAGCAACTAAAACAATTTCATGGAATTCAGTTCTAAAGACAAAAAAATAATTTAAACTAATACCAAAGCGTAACATTGCAGAATAATCTTTGTTCTTTGCTGGTGTTATAATCTTCATTATCCCATTCATCTGTTAGCATATCTTGCTAGCTTCTATTTAATTTCTTTCATCTTTCCTGATGAATAAACACATGTGACAAATCAGAACACAGGAAATAAGCACGCTTGTTATGTACAGCAGTTTCAAGGAAGAAGAAAAARATGAGATGCACACTTGAGTACTCTTCAGACAGTGTATCTCCTSCAGCTTATTTGCTTTGACAGTAACTGTACAAATAATATCTCCTAAGCCTGAGCAAACAAACCTCTTTTAACACCACAGCTGATGATGTTAGGAAGTCTAAGGATCATCTGAGATGTTCTAGTATGTTGTCTGTTTCACTATATTACTTTTTAGAATGTGTTTGGCAAAGAAAATTAGCTTATAGATCCAAAAACATGTCACTGACTAAGATAATCAATTTGTTCACATCATTGGTTTTAGTAATTTTTCATATGTGGATGACATTTGAAGGTTTCAGTTGGAGGAATTTTAAACTCCTGTATAGAAMCCTTCTCCCTCCATCACAACTTACATAACAGTAACCAGAAAAGGAAGTTCCATACTTCAATGAACCATCTGTTACAAAATCATTCTGAGGTATATTTTATAGCAAGTTATGACAAAGGCAAAATACCACCTGTTTAAAACTCATGGCAGACAGGAGAACAAGACAAAAGTCATGTTCTTGCTTCATTCTGATCCAAAGATCCAAGATCCAAAGATAGACAATTTTTTTTAAGGGGACTAAATTTGTCATGGAATAGAGAGGAGATTTAGGAGAACATATGACAGTTTCTCTGGATAAAAAAGTTGATAAATGCTTGTGCTCTGAAATCAAGCAAGTAGTAGAGGTCTCTAATAATAATAGAGTATGGGGA
Source organism: Malurus melanocephalus (assembly GCF_030028575.1). Lineage (NCBI taxonomy): Eukaryota > Metazoa > Chordata > Aves > Passeriformes > Maluridae > Malurus > Malurus melanocephalus. Next base: position 5,006,568 of record NW_026623243.1, on the reverse strand, counting down.
AAAAAAWTTCAGAAAATACATTTAAAAATGCAAATTGGACACTCTATTGTTGCCCATCCCAAAAACTCTTCCTTGTGCTGCTCACTGCAATTTTCTACCAAAGTGTTTTCCAGAAGAATGCCCTATGGTCTTTAAAGAATGACCAACATAAAGATTGTTGACACTACAAATTTACTGTATGTGTCAAGAAAAGGCTAACTATTGACTACAAGTAAATACACAGAAATAAGAAATAAAATGCCTACTGTGGACATTGTGTTGTATTGCAAGTTAAGTCTTTGGACTGGAAAAATTGGTATTAAAAATAATATTGCTTAGTGGTAATCCAATATTTTAACCAATAACTGCATCTCCAAGTGGAATCGTCTCAGGCTAATGATTTTGACCACAAGCTTAAAATTGGAACATAATATATTGACTGATGAATTACAGGATGTACTTAAAAGAAATGCTTTAGGAAAAGCCACATTCCAGGCTAACACTGGGTTTTTATTTTTTCCCTGAAAATAATCTCTAATTTCATAAAATAAATGAAACTTTCACAGCCTGTGAATAGGGTTTTCTATTTCTTTTCACAATCTTACAGCAATTCTGTCTCAAGATCATGGAAAATTAAATTTAGACTCTGGCAATCCCATCATTTTATAAAAGTAGTCAACTATGACAGCACTAACCATCAACCCCACAAAAAGTAGTCTACTCAGCATGATATCTGATACCTACAGTAGATTACGTGCAACATGCATTTGTCCTTCAGTGTGTGCTCAGGATATAAAAAAAAAGGAATTCTTTTCCCCAAATTCCTTGCCKGTTTTCATTCATTTTCATGTACATACAGATGTTCCAAACTTCTCAACATAACTTCTTTGGTACTGCTACCTAGTTTAGAGACCTCCTGAAACTGTATATTTTTTTAAAAAATATCTGGAGGTAAAATGTCTGTTGTATTGCAGCAGAACTAAAACATAGATGTCTAATGCAAATTAATACAAATTAAACTGAGGTAAAATATACACCTCAGAAACAAATATTACTGGTGGATGACTCATCAGGTCTCTTGATTATTAGAGCAGTTTTGAATCTGTACCTAATTCTATCTATATGTATTAGTTACTCCTTTTCTGACTGACAGATTTTCAGAATTTAATTACTTTATTTATGCTTCCTGACATGTTGTAAATAATCGAAGAACTTAAGAGAGACACTTCAGTATCTTTGCTGACGGCTCCATGAAAGCAGAGCTCCATGTGAAKCAGTGATTAGTTAGTCAGACAATTTAAAGCTCATCTGCACACACGTCAAAGGAAGGATGGGGGAATCCAAACGCCCTGCACCATTTACAAACCCATTTCCACGAGCTTAGAAAAGCACAGGGGCACAAAGGTGGAGAGAACTCCAATATCCCAGACAGAGAAACCTGCCCTGCCTTCCCCTGCGATTGTCCCAGGAAATCTTCAGCCCCATGAGACATCAGGGACCCATGATGCAGGGGAAGGTGCTTTCATACAGTATGGGATGGCAGGGAAAAGCATTTTGAAATTACACAGTGATGTTTACATCCCATGATTACTATGGGATGTTTCAGGGACAAACCAAAGGTGGGAAGAGACAAATCTATTTGGTTTTGGTACAAACACGCACAAGAATACAAAAGGATGAAGGGGTAAAACAGGCTAGCCCTTATCAGCACATCCATCTAGATCACTAGATCAGTGGTCTGAAGTGTTTTTATGTTAAACTTCCTTTTTACCTGCTGTCCTGAGTGAAGGGGCTCTTTCTGCTGGTTTTTGTGTGTGTAGGTCTGAGTGTCAGGGCTGGAGTGAAACAACTCATCAGAGGGCCCGAATGTTTGGGGTGCCAGCAGCTGGAGATGTCAGGGTGGGTGCACAAGAGTGGGATCACTCGCAAATATCCAGGGTGTAGGGAAGTGACTGCATGTTATACATACACACTACACATGTAGACACATTTTCTGCTAACAATTTTTTCCTTTATTCTAATTAGCCAGAGAGGGGACCAGAATGAGGCTTCTAATGTTGTTGAATATTTGAATGAGTGSTCAGTGTTTTCTGTCCACATGAGTCTGTACATATGTAGGTGTACTGTGTACTGTATTTCAGTCACTGGGAAAACGAGCTCAGCATCACCCCAGGTTGAATCTGGGGGAGCAGGATTCATCAGCCCCTAACAGTGATAAAAAAAATGTTGGGAAACGCAAAGATGGGAGAACATCTAATCTTTTAWATTTTATAGTACCACAGAATAAATCAGAGAATATCCACCTGTAAAAAATTCAGTTCTAATTTTAGGATGTCAGAAAAAAAATGTGACAGAAAAGAAAAGGGTAAGACACAAATAGTGAAATTGGCTATCTGATGGAAAGGCTTGAATAGGAGAAAAGAATAATCTACTGCATTCAGATATGGCCACAAAATAATTAGAAGAAACTTCATGAAGGTACAAAATAAAGTTGGTTTTGCCTATGTCATTTCCTAAGAAAAGGGGATACTCATTCAAACTAAAGCCATATCTAAAAGCCATAAATGAAAGTGCTTTTTACAATGTGCATAATTCAGCAATGYTACTCATTATCAAAAATTAATAGTCAACACAAGGCAGATGGCTAAAGATGCATATTAACTCAGTAAAATACTAAAAAGATTCAATTTGATATGAAGACTCAGAATAATCACAACTGAATATTAAGTAGGATGAAATAATTGGAATTCAAGTCTTCATACCTCAGGGCATAAACCAATGACTAATTAAATATGAGAAAAAGAGAATGTCCTTCTAAGCACATTTTTTTCTGTAATTGTCTAAAGCATTTCCTGCAACTGGTACTCTGTGCTGATGCAGGCAGGACACTATAACAGAGTGATCCAGAGAGCATATTCAATATGATTTCTTAGGATCTGTTTTAACTTAACCAGTGTTTTTTATTTATTTATGTAATTGACTTTAGCACTAGTCAGCTGTCACAACGTTTTTTCCTATACAAAAAAAAAGGCTACCCTGCTTTTGAGAAGTATAGAATGTTTCTAATTTTTATTGCCAGTTTTGTTAATGCTGTTGTTTCAAGCAGTGGGCACTTTTCAGTTAACTAATTTTTGCCCTAATATAAGTTTTGCTATTGTAGAGAACATTACAAGAGCAAATAGTTGTAGCTAATTATGCAACTTCTTTGCATAATTGTATTTCTCATCAGCAGACTAAACTCGGTAAATAACAAATAGTTCTTTAAAATGTGATATGGATTATATATCAAAGGCAGATACTTTGTAATGTTGTTTGCCTCTTAAAGATAATGCTAATCACAGCTTAAAAGGCTGTATCTTCTCTCCATTGAGAGGATTTGTTTTTTCTTAGCTGGAAGTCTTTGTTCTGAATGTTTTATCATGGTGAAGTGTACAGAAATGAATATATGTTTCAGCATTTGGTATTACACAGTAGATAACTAATTGTATTCAAGTTGCAAAAGGTCCAGGAATCACAGTATTGTTTAAAGCATTTAAAATGGCATCTGTATCTTTTTTAATGAGATATGTTCTCTTTTAATTTGCTGCACATTTATTACTATGATGTGAATGTATACTAGGCTGCTCCTTTTTTGATTTAGTAAGCCTTCAGATGTGGAAGTCACATGTCTCCATTAAGTTTTCTTCATTTAGTATTTTAGACAGAAAAAATCCCTTATATAGCTAAAAGATTATGGTGTTGATTTTAAAAAACTTTATTATTTTAAGTTATTACACAGAATTAGGGAGCTCTAGGAAATCAAAAAGGGAAACATTAGCATTTCAGCTCAAGGCTGTGAATTCTATTTTGTTGTCTTTTGACAGAGATCAACTATTGACCTCTATGGTTTATGCTTCCATTACAAATGCACTTCCTGAGAAACGATTTCTAAATACAGTGCTGCCTATTTTTCCAAACTCCAATTATGGTTGACAAAACGAAAAGGTACACAGGACCTTAATTTCCAGCCTTGGAGARTGAGTGGTGTCCCCACTAGGGTCAAGAAATCAGACATAGAAATCAGACAAAAATCCCAAGGTTTGCTTTGCTCTCTGTAGTTTTATTCTTCAGTGTACCAGCTCTCCATGTGTAAAGTTCCACCAGGTTCCATTTAGTGTCTGAGTAAATTGCTGTAATTATATCTCTGGAGACTGAAGTCCTTTTACACAGTCAGAAAGAAAACAAAGTCCAAGAGGCAAATAGTTCCCTTTGGYACACTCCAACCTTGACCTTACAGTACACAACTCCAGAAGTGATAAAATGCCATTCCCTGTTCTCCACTGAGGTGCTCTGCCTGACTGCAATTTACAGGAAGGATGCAAATCAGGTCACCTTAGCAGAAGACATAATCCTACAAGATTACAAAAGAGACAAAAACAGTGTTTTTGAAAAAGCAAATACTATGTCCAGACAGGAATTGCAGAGAGTTCAGTATACAAAACAAATTGTATAGTCCTAACAAATTATATTTACTCAAATACAGGATGTAAATAGTATATTTTCTGATGTTCTATGAAGTACTTCTATGGTTTGCAACATTTTTTTTTGTCTGCAATTGAAATTGTCAGAAAGATTTCACAAAACAGCTCCCTGACACTGAATCTCAAACAAAAAGGACCAGCAAGTTTTACTTACAGAATGTTAACTGTGTTACCTCTAGAGCAGTATAGCAATGCAAATGGTCCAAACAGGTCCTTCCACAGCATCCATACCTGGATAAGATGTGATGTAGTGCAAGAAAACATYCCCTTGAAATGGCACATACGTTTCCCTTCCTTCACAAAAAGAATGCTTCCGTCCTTATCTACAGTGTTGTAAGAATTCACTGTATCAAGAAATATCCCTTTTCAAAAACACAAACAGATATTTTGAACTCAAACCAAATAAAGGAAAAATTCCATTGTAAAATCAGTATTTGARTATTCATATACTCATAAAATTTATATTTTCATTCACAGAGAGGTTCATCCTATCCAGCAGCATCTCTCAAATTTGAGAACTGTCTTATTGTATATCTAACAAGTAATTTCAGAATCAAATTTGCTGYCTGTCAAAACAATATTGTAGCTGCTGAAAAAAATATGCTTCTTTAATTTCATTTTCAGTTTTTGGGATCTTCAAGAATTTACCAAAATCCTCAGAATGTAGGAATTTATAAAGAAGAATTAAGGMTATTTAAATGTTTAAGAATATACAGTTGGTTTTCCTCAAATAATTTAATACAGAGTTATATTGCATTCCATTRGCATTTTGTTAATATGGCTGCAACWATAMRAAAAGMTAGCTGAGCAATGGATTTTAGAGGTGTGCAACCCTTCCATCACTGGATTTCCTTAGRATGTTGATTGGATTTGCTATCTGTAGAGGAAGAAAAAGATCAACCAAAACTCTTAAAACTCTGAGACTAAACTATTTTCATGTTACTTTTCCCCCTTGACAGTTTTCTGCAGAAGGCAAGGTTTGAGTAAATATCAACATATTCTGCTTATACAGGCCAGCAGAAATATCCTATTTTGTTCCTAAAACAGTGAACTCTGTATTTAAAGTATACTGCACTTTGAACAATAGACCATGTTCAGAGTTAAGTTCACACTTCAGTTTTTTCCTCAGTAAAGCTGGTGTTGCAATGCAAACTGCATGAGCAGTTGGAGCTAATCTATCACGGCTCTAATCTGCAGTAAGAAAAATAAATCTACAATTTTAGGATAAAGAATCAGTATTGCATTAGCTTGCACAACCCATGAAGATATTGAATTGGACAGAACATCTCAGCTCAGCAAATATTGTTTCCTGTGCAGAAATGTAGCAAATTTCATCTTAAAATCAATTGCTTCTAAGCCTTTCCATTTCTTTGTACAGTGGTAATTAAAATATGCTAATATTTCCACCATATATTTATTGTTGTTTAGTATGTCATATGTTTTCATACTCTTTTTTTTCTCTTTCTTCACATTGTCCAGATATATGTGCCTTAAAATTCCYGATCAGGAAAAGAGTGATCATGTTTTATTTCAGCCTTCACTGAAGATTTAGCATTTTAACGTGTTCCAACAAAAGAGATGCTTTCAGCAGCATCAACCAAACTCTCTGTTGTTTCTGTACTTTAATCAATCTTTCTTCAAATTGGCTGATCTGTTTACAGCAGTTCGGTAATGTGTCTCTATCGCCTTCTGGAAATTCTTCCTTACATATAAKAAAAATATTTGGAAAAGTATTCCTTGAAATATTTGAAATACTCCAACAACTACTTTTGGGAGGTTTTGATAGCTGCATCACACTGCTACACTCTTTATCATATTCTATTGTTTAATACAATCCTATATTCAAAAGATGACTTACAGAAATAATTGTTAGTATAACTGGCCTAATATCCAATTATTATTTGCTATCATAAACAAGGCATTCTACTATGCTTGCTCCCACTTCAGCTGATTTTTCCCCACCTTTTTTTTTCTGTTTGTGCTCTCCACCTTTGTAAATTATTCCCTTAAGTTACTCAATTTTTGTCATTTCATTGAGTTGCACATGGATGAGGTTGACCATATTTCCATTATCTGGTCAGTTCACTTGTGCCATAAAACTATCCAACTGCTTAATAAAGATAGCTCACCTTTCTCATTTGACTCTAATGAGTCCCTTTTTTAAAAGTGTTTGTTGAAATTTCTACAATGATTCCATGTGACACGGTCCTTTATTCACCGTTCAGAAAAGAGTGTTAATGACAACAATGCACACAGTAGAACCTCAAGATGGTACAAAACCTGYCAAAAAGTGAGTTCCTTTCRGTTTGGTTTTCTTTTTCTTTTTTATACTTTTAGCAATATTTTTGTAGCTTATCTTTGTTTGTAAGGAGCTACTGGACTGAATCTCAGAGTGTGAGCAAAAAAAAAAAGAAGGGAATGGCAGGAAGGTAAGAGTCTTTAGGCTGAGAGTGGCAGAAGGAGATAAGACTCATGAGAACATGCCTAGATGAGCAAATGCAGGATAGTCTGTGGATATGTCAGCAGCAAAGAGGATGTGATAAATATATGGAGCAGAAGAAAAGAAAAAAATTAAGGGAGCAGGTAAAAGGCTGCAGAAATAGAAAATTCAGAACCTGGAAAAAGAATATAGAACTTTTTTTTTAAAAAAAAAAAAAAAAAAAAAAAAAAAAAAAAAAAAAAAAAAAAAAAAAAAAAAAGAGGAAAAGGTTTTGATATGAGTCAGACAACAAAAAATTACAATGTAAGACACCAGGAAAGAAAGAATAAAATAGAGATGTATATAGGAAATAATAAAGATACCAGAGCTGAGAAGTTTGCTTATTGAAATGGAACGCTTAACAAATAAATGAACACAGKTCGGATAACATAAAAATGAGAGATCTAGCGCAATTCACAAAAGTCAGTAACTTTTCAATGTGCTTTAAATAAGATTATCAGAGTGTCTAAGCAGCTCTGATAAATTAAGGCAACTTGTTGACCGTTCAGAAAGACTTTTCCTAAGCTATTTGTGGCTGCAAGTGCAGCCAAGGACGTGTTCAATGAGCCAAAATGATAATGAATTCAGCAACAAAGGAAGACACTTGGCAACTCACTGGATGAGGCTTTRTAGCCTGTAGTACTGGTCATTTTTTAGAGCCTTTTCCTAATCAGTAAACTGCAGATCCCTGAAAACAACCACAGTATCAACCACTCACTTATTTTGAAGAGAACATGACTTCTGGGAGACAGAACTGTAACATATGTATTCCACCGTGAAAGGGTGGGAAGGCAAACCTTKTGTTGCCCTTACATACTGAAATGTTCACTGTTCTATGGGTAAGTGRCCCTTCTACAGAAAAGCAAGGAGACTGAAGTAAATTCCATGAAGCACATGCTGCAACTGCTGTTTGTTGTTTGGGTTAAGGCTTCACTTTGGCACTGACACGTGCGCTAATTCAGAGAAGATAAAATAACCTGAGRAGACTGGCATTGACTTTTCTAGGGTTTGAAGCTGTATATCATTGTAGAAGCATATGTCCTGAAAGTTCAAATTCGCTAGAATTGAAGTGGGGGAGGAAGGGGAAAAAGATCATGTTAAAATAAAACTTATTCAGTATTAAATCTGTGTGTCTAAAATTTATGAGCTGCTGGGAAACGCAGACACTGCAAGCGAAACAAACCTTCACTGTTGCATATAGCTTTGATATCTTCCAAAATAATTAAAAGTATGCTATGGCAATAATTGTTAACCAGGAATATATATGCATATAGCCTGAACAATGGAATTTAAAGAAACATATTTGTGGAMAAAAAAAAAAAAAAACCTAGAGGAGAAAATCCTACATTAATACAACATAGCTAAGATATCAGTATTAATATAAACTTGCTTATTTTTAAGGAAGGTAAAGTCATAATACTTTATAAAAGCAATCTTAGGATACGGGCACTGCTTTAAGACCACAAGGGAAAAAATAAATCATTCATGTTTAATATAGCCTATGATTCAGTTAAATTTCACTTTTGTTTTAAGATAGCACAATTCATTACATTGCAAGTCAGAGGAAATCTTTCAATTATTACAGTTCATAGAAATACTTTCTGGGAAAATATTTTATGCATTTTGAACTTACTGAAGGTTATACATTGAGAAATATTCRTCTCTGTGGAGTAAAAGTCACGTTCAAAGCTGACGGCAATCAAAGGGGATTTGTGTGTGTGTATGTATGTCAATAGCAGGGTTTCAACTGACATCAGAAACTGTGGTTTAGACTCCAAATTGACAGGGTTTTTCAAATTACTCTAATTTATTCAAATAATTTTTCCATCTCCTGTATATGTCCATCTCAAACACAGAAGGTAAATCTATCCAAGATGGTACTCTTAAGTCAGGCCAGGTTTGGGAACAAGGCTATTTCAGTGAAAGCACCAGCCCTGGCTACTCAGTTCTGGCAACCATCATATGTTTTAGGAATCTGACTGATGACGAGGCAGTATTTTACTCTTTGGAAAATTACAACCAACATTTTTCCATTGGTAACCCCTGGTGTTAGACAGAAAACATATAGSCCGGAACAAGTGGATAAATGTGASGATAATGAAARCCAAACTCATGGGCTRTGCTTAATTKCAATTAGTCTTTAGGGAAGAGTTAATTTATCGTGCTGTGCAAAGGAACAAAGTCAGRCTTTCAATCTGTATTATAAAGAAATGGAGACCCTTTCTCACGTACATATATTGAATGACACTTGGTGAATGTCTACAGTTCTATTCACCTGAGAAGTATAGATTTTTTTCRCTTTTCTCAGGTAAAACAATTTTAGTAGCTATGAATAACTAAGAGTCAGGCAAGTATTGGCTGAGTTTTAAGAAAGGTTAACAAACTCCTTSTCATAAGTGTTGGAAAACATAAACATTCAGGGGATTTTTCTGGTTGGTTTTGAGGGTTTTGGTTAATTGGGTTTTTTTTTTTTTAAATTATTTATTTCAATGATTTGGGTAGAGACAGATCTTACCTGTGGGGGACAAAATTATTCCATTATCACATAAAATTAGTATAAAAAATTTGATCATGACTGTATTTATAAAAGTGATTTTGGTTCCTTATTCTTGATGGTGAACATTTACTACTGAGCTATCTCACTGACATCATTTGTATCATGCATCTGCAGTGTAAAGTAGGGATTCCTGATCTGGCATCAACTCAAACACATCAAAAAGAAGTTATTTTTTCTCATGAAAAACATGGTTCACCTTACTGAAGGAACCAAAAAGAARCCCTGCTTTGGGGTTTTTCAGTCAGTTAATTGAAAGACTATTTTTCATATCTCTCAGTATCTAAAGCCAGATATAGAGATGCCAACACTCATGACTTGTAGGCAGATACAAATCTTGGGAACAAACATTGAACTCTACAGTAACAAAAATATAGGAAAAATTGAGGAAAATATAACATAAATCCATTGAAACTAGGACACCTAAAGTGTATTTTTTTAGCTTACTGGGTTTGGGTTACATAATATGAACCTCCTACTTTAATCATGTTTGATATTTGCAATCATTTCTCAAATATTTAACTTATAATTTAACAAATGATACAATGGATTATACAATAAAAAACTGGAATACAGTGCTAACAATTTTATTACTTTTATAATGAACTTAAGAAGTTACATAGTTTTAAAAACTGTGCTAATTGCATTTTTGCTGAGTAAATATTTACATTAATGGAACAATTTGTAGAAGTGTCAAGAAAAATATTTGATGGTTGATTATAAAGCAAGAGTGATGACATCTCTCCAGTATCTTAACATTTCTGGCAATAAACTCTTTTTTCTATTAAATAAAATTTTTTGTTCTGCTTCTAAAGGTCAAAAAAGTACTGTTAAAATATGACTATGCTTGGTTACTTCAGTAGTGTCTTTAATCTTTCATTCATTAACTTGTCCAGTGTTATTTTTATGCACTCTGAGCATAAAATGTGATCTCTGACTATATCTTGCTCCATAAAATACTGCTGATTTCCATGTAGAAGTCCTGTTGTTTATGTTTCTATGAAGTTTGTCCTTGGATCTGGATCAACAAATCATACTGTTAGAAGCAGAGGAGCAGTGTTCATTATCAAATTTAGTTCAGTTTATTAACAGAAATATTCCCCATGTGCTTGTGGAGCCTTTACACTAACTTCCTAGTTGACAGCGATGGAGTTATACCACATTTTATTGGATTATGTTACAGCAGAAAGTGGTCCTGTGATTCACTGTATTGAGACTACCACATTTCAGTGCCTTTCCTACTCCCTGATGCTTGCCAAGAAAGGCCATGCCAACATTCTCAAAAATAGTCTCTTTCTCACACCCTGTAAACTTGTGCCACCTGTGTATAATCCTGAAGTGTTAGGAGAGGATTTCTGCTAAACCAYTTGCATTTTATACATGCAGGTTAATAGCCTAAACAGTTAAATGGCCAYTCTTCCTGGAGAATTATAGCTACAATGAATTTTTGAGCACTGGTCTGTAAGCCAGCAATCACAGCCTGTCATCAAGATCCACTTCTACAAGTGGTTTATTATCTGCTTTAATTTAATTTTATGTTAACTGAACTAAATTTGGATTGGCACACATGAAAGTCACRGGGCTTCTGTCATCATTACCCACAGGATCTCTGCAGAAAAAGCTCTGCAGCTTCTGTTTTTTTCTTAAATGTTTTGGATGTAGTGATAAGTTTTTTTAATAACTTTCAGGTTTTTAGCTAATATAATTCCGTGGGATAATCAACTATTTTAATTAAATCATATTATTTAGATTTTTTTTTACTACCAGTAATTTATTTTAATTCATACATCCATAACTGTAATCTTACCCTGAAACTTAGTAATTGCCTTGTACATTCTAATATTTCCCATCTTCTGTCTTGTTTTTTTTCATGAACATTAAACATTACTTTCACATCTCTGTTTACACATACATCCCTGAGCTGAAATCAGTTTTACTGTAGAAACCAAAATTTAGTACCTGTTGAGCTCTTCATAGTTAAATTTCTTGAATTTTTCAAGAAATTGGGTTCAGAGGTATTACAAAGATGTGTATTGGAACTCTTTTATGTGAATTTGAATTTGGAATTTTATGTATAAGTTATTGTTTTCCCTTTTAATTCAGTTTTTTATGAGACAATTTTTCTTAATATTTCAAGGCACCCACTCTGGTCAGAACAAGGACACCTCGCTGAAATCCTGAAGCTGCATCTATTACTGGTAGGGCCAGCATGTGGCATTTTATGATGCACTTCATGGCTTCTGATAACAGCACATTTCATTCTAATGTGGCCTGGAGAGAAATAAACCAAGTGTTGTACCACAGCAGAGTGGGGAAAGAGGAAATACTAAAATGTATGCATTATTTCAGCAGAGGTCAAATTTTACTTATCCTAACACAGAACTAGTACAAATAGTCAGCYTTATTTCCAGGAGTAAGATCAAACACAAGTCAGAGGACACATTGTGTAGACACCTAGAAGATCTGTAACACAAAGATACAATAACTCTAAAACAAGTGGGAGAATTTTCAAGAAAGTTTTCTTCAGAAAATCTGATTGTTGAGTTTCTTCGTTATTCACTCTGTGTATGAGGCATCTCCTGCTGGACTAATTCACCCAGAACAAACAGGACCTGTGGAGTGGAGACTGTCTCAGCATGTCTGGAATTTTCAGAAGGGGATCCAGCTTCCTGGAGCTTCACACAGCACCCACATAGAGCTCTTGATTGTGTGACACAACAACTACTATTTCACTCCATTATTTTTTTTTTTGCTCTGAGCATTTGGAGTTGTCAGACTTTTCACTATTCACTTTTCATAATATTTTCCTTTCAAATGCCACAAAATTCCTGTTCTCTCTTATACTTTTCAGTTGTGTTCATTAAACATATCTGAKCAGTAAAGTACTTCAGGTTGGCTGATGTTGGTTTGCTTATGAAAAAGACAGCTGGACTAAATATCAGGATAAACATGTTTTGGCACATGTTACCCACAGGCCACATGGAATACCTGTCTTCCCATGGATTAGTGCTCCTCCTTTGACTTCTGTCTTCCCTCTGGTTTTTTATTCCCTCCTCCTCTGCCCTGTGTGGTGTTTTCTGCCTTTGCTTAAATACGTTTTCCCAGCAGCACCACTATCCTTGCTGATAAGCTCAGCTGTGCCCTGCTTTGGGTTCATCAAAGCCAGATGGAATTGGCTGTGTCCAGCAAAAGGGCAGCCCCAGCCTCTTCTCACATCAAAAKGGACATACCTCAAAAAGAGGCAGTGTAAAGAGGATATATTAATAAAACGAATACTTCTTACAGGTAGTATTATTCTTTTAAGCCTTCTGGTAGCTGAAATTCTTGATAGAATTTCTTGATAGGAAGGAACCAGAAYTAAAATTTGTGTTCAATATCTTCTCTCAATCCTCCAAAAACAAAGGAAGTGGGTGTCTTCCTTTCCCAGCTTGCTATTCATTTTGGTGTAAGACACTGAAGAAACAAAATCTCCATGTTGGTTCTGTGCATAAAAGGGAGAAGCAGAATCTGGAACATCCAACTTTGCTACCAGCCCAGACACCAACAGCATACCAAGAAAGCCATAAAGAGTAAGACTGGGAGGAGGAGGGATGGGAGAAGAATAAAGTTATAATTGACATGATATRTGTTTTTCTCAGTCTCTCTCTGAAAAGCAAGGAAATACAGCAAAATCTATATCAGGTTATAGCAGAGCATAAAAGCCATCCCTCAGCACAAGGAAACAATTCAACTCATAACTGCAAAGGCCATAGCCAAGCTGACAAGGCTCGGCATTCGGGAGCACGATAAATGGMTATTAAAATATGGGTCTCATTCAAATTGCTGTGACAGGGCAGAGATATAGAACATTGCAAGGCCGGGTCATGCCAATTTTCAGGGTAGACCTAAGTCCAGAAAGCCAATCCATCAAGCAATTTATTTCAGATTTTAACTAAACTAAGCTTGAAATAGAGGTACACATTTATATCAGAGTGAAATGCACGAACAAGTGTGGAAAGAGATTTGAGGAAGAAGGAAAAAAAGGGAAGAAAAAAAAAAAAGAAAGGATTACTCATTTTGGCTCCAAAACATTACCAATGTATTACAGTAATAGTAGCCTTTGGAAAGTCATGTCTAAATACATTTTCACTGCATAAATAGCAAATAACAAACTCTTTAAAAGAATATTTAGTCTATTTTGCATTTCTTATTTGTTCTGTGTTATATTGGATAAGAACTACTTTGAGTACACACTTTCTTATGTTAAGTGTTTGAAAAGGCAGAACTTTGGAGAGGTGGAATCCTCAAAAAGGAAGTAAAAATCATGAAAAATAAGAGGTAATTTTATATAACATCTTGGTCTTTTCATGTGTTTTTAAATTTACTTATGTTTTGCATTGTGATGTGATTGTTACTAAATATCAATTTGCAGGCATTACTAAAGTCATTTGTACTTACATACAAAAATAAGAAAAAAAAATAAGGTTTTATTTCTATCTAGATCTTGTATTTTTGTGTTGAATTTAATGTTTCCAGATGTTCATGCACAAAAAAAAAAAAAAAAAAAAAAAAAAAAAAAAAAAAGACCCAACAAAAATCCTCCCCAATCTTTCTACTCATAATATTTCATTGTTTTGGACTCAAAAAACTAGCATCAATAGAGAACACGAAGGAATTTCTCAAACTACTAAGAATTTTTCACAACTGCATTGCTAAATGGAAATACATGGCCAGTAGGTCTGTATAGTTATGGCAGGGTTTGCTTCTCTGACATATTTCCTAAATGAAGAAAGTCACCAGTTAACAGAAGAAATTTAAAGTCAATAGCTCACAGAAGTAGATCTTCAAAGTAGAATTCATCTTTTTAGAAACAGGAAATTGAAGTTATGCAAGAAGTTATAAATTGAAGTTATGAGAGAATACAATGGGGTTTTTCCAGTCCTAAAGAAATCTAGATAAGTTAGTAAAAATAGGTCCACAAAATTATGTCCAGAGAAATTCAGAAGGTMTAAAAGATTTCTGAATGTGCTAAAATTAATGTTTTGAAAAGCTTAGACACTACCAAATCACAAAATTGTGGKTTTGGATGCTTCTTCCAAATCAAAACTGTGATTTTATGTATTTGTAATTCAGTTTATACCTTCTCTGCTTTTCTATTTAGCATGTATGAATGGAGTTAGTCATCAGAAACTCAGTACCTGTGTCAGGTAAATTTTCCCGAATTTTATTATCAATATTATTTTGATTATTTTTGCATCCACTTCTTGYATCAAAACCCTTTGTAAAGCAGATAAATAACCTATTTTCCTTGTATTCATTCCTAACTCTATGGTATTACTCATATCTGTATGTGTAATTAGTATCCTAAGCTGGAAAAGTTAAAATTCTCAAGTTCTAATTGTATAAACTATATAAAGGTCTCTTCCTCACTAGTTGTACGGGGTATTAATATCATTTTCTATTTGGAATAAATCTGTTATTTTTTTACAGAATGAACAKAGAATTCTCTGGGACCCCTGGAAAAGAATGACTTGAATGTAGTTTGTTATCATAAGCTTTAATATTATGCACAGACTAGCACTTAAAACCAAAGACATATGTTTATCATTGACACTTTCAGAGAAGAAAGAAAGTTACAGCAAATAGAGGAACACAAAGTACTTGAAGAAAATCTTCTTTCCAAAAAGTCTGCAAGYGTGCAAAGAGTAGTCTACTGATGAATATCCCTATTTACTATGTTGTGGCATAGAGGGAACTGTCAAAATCTCTAATCTCTGTCAAAATTACAAAGAAAAATTGAAATACTCTCAGCCTTACAATTAARAAGGATATAGTAAAATAAATATCAATACAATTCAATATAGAACAATAAGATGTAAACACTTTTTGTCCTGAATATTACACAAAAATTAAAATAATTTTGTGTGTTGGAGAAGAGAATCTTTGAATTGTATCATTTCAGCTTTATGTCTTGGCAGTTCTTTTGTAGCRCTGTCAGATAGCAAGAGTGAGCAAAGCATTTCAAGCAGAATGAATCCTGATCCCTGAAAATGATGTTAGAGAACATAAAGCATATCTATCCCATTAATCCAGATGTYCAGTTTATCTTCTGCTTAAAAGGAATCAAAAGAAATCAGTGAGAGCAAAGAATGAGCCAAGGACTTCTCATGAGAAAGACTAATGAGCTTTGAAACATCAAATAGACTCAGATATTTATTAACCATTTGAACTTTTAAAATTTATATACACAAACAAGTGAATCTCTAGCCCTTATTACATAGTTCTTTAACAAATTCTTAAATTACCCRTGGGGAAAGAACTTATTCGATCACACCTTGAAGACAAACAAGCAGCTCACAAACAAGCATACTCATGGTGAAATCGTGTTGCCCGACGTTCAGATGGAACCTCTGAACCGCTAATGTCTCAGTTTGGAATGGAATGGAATAGAATAATAGAATAATAGAATAATAGAATAATGGAATAATGGAATAATTAATAGAATAATAGAATAATAAATAATAGAATAGAATGAATAGAATAGAATAGAATAGAATAGAATAGAATAGAATAGAATAGAATAGAATAGAATAGAATAGAATAGAATAGAACAGAATAGTTGGAGCTCCTTGCCTCTGCTCCTGCCACCAGGCACCACTGACAGCAGCTTGGCTCTGCTTCCTTTACACCCTCCCTTCATAAATACCCAGAGAGGATCCCCCTGAGCATTCTCTTCTCTAGGGAAAACTGTCCCAGYTCTCTCAGCCTTTCTCACAGGAGAGAAGCTCTATGTCAGCTTTGTGGCCTGGACATGCTGGACTGTGTCCARTATGTCCATATCTTTCTTGTACTGGGGAGCCCAGAACTGGACACAATACCTGGCRTGGTCTCATCAGCTCTGAATAAAGGGGCAGAATCATTTCCCTTCATTTACTGAAGTTTCAAAACTTTSTAGTGATTTTATTTCATTCCCAGAGTATTTCATTATTAATTGAATTMTGTCTGTGAGTCTCGGACAATGAGATAAAACTATGTATACAACACCAGTAAACACAGAGGGAAAACAATTTCTGGAAGTATCACACTTAACATCAAGGATTTGCAATGTTAGCTACTCAGCCAAGGTTCCATTTGCTGTCAACTAAAGGAAATAAACATTTTTAGTCACAGATTCTCAAAGTACTTAAATCCTATTTTGTCCCAATATTTGACAATCCGATCATACTCAGGTGCCTACCAATGACCTCAAAAAATCCATCCCCACTGGACAAAATACATGACTGATTCAGRCATTATTAACATTTGGATGACATTGAAAGGCTTTCCACCAGATAGCTCAACTGAAATTGGTTCTTCTACTGAAAATAGTGCTCCTTCAACCAACAAAGGAAAGACGAAAGTCTTGTTGATGTCMTCCCTCCAAGTACTGCTCTTCTGATGAGCTGCTTTCAGATTATAGGATATATTTCTGTGTATGTTGTAACAAATGTGCTCCAGGGTATTTTTGGAAGAGGGATTTCCTGTCAAACATAAGGATTTTCTTCATCTGTTAGCAGTAATAGTTACATGCCAACATATTGYCATTGACTATGAATCATTATTCTTTCTTTGATTGTAGCTAGATCATCATAAATGAGGAAGATTCTCAGGGAGCTGTTCCTTTCCAAGACAAATGTTATTGTTTTGGTCTTTTACCTTATTACTGATTGTTGTAACAGCAGAGCTTCTGCTGCAGAATGCCTAATTAGGAAATTTGAAGAATTTTCACTATATGTTGTTCTTTATCAAGTGACAACAGCTACAGAGATTAATAAACCTGTCAGCTATGGATAAATTCCTAAGTSATTATTTCAATTTCTATTCTCAAGTGTTACTTATTAGGATATTGTAATTTTTATTGAGGAAACTGAAGTAGATAAATTGAGTAGAATTATCTCCTTAACATAAGGTAGCTTCAGGTTTTTGTTGAAAAGTGTCCTCCATAGAGAAGATCCAGTATCAGTAGAATTTTAACTAATGGGTAAACAAATTTCAATTATTAGTATGGACTACATATTTAGCTGACAATAAAGAGAATCATAAAGTGCTAAGAAGAAAGAAGAAAGAAGGAGAATTCAATTATCAATTGAGAATTCAGCTATCAATTTTAAGTACATTTAAGCTAATTATTTGACAAATCTACRTCCTTACCTTCTTGAATGATATAATTAGAAGAGCAGTAAAATTAATTTCATCATTAATATAATTTTAATGACAATAGATCTTTGATCAATGTAGAATTATATTGYTTTGCCTTTCTTAATGAAAGCTGGAAAAGTTCAAGCCTCTAATAACAAATAGTCAAGAAAAAGTRTCTTGACCATAAACTCACTCTGCAGTGCATCTTTGTCCCATTTTTTRTAAATTCCTGCATTTATGTGTGCATGTTTATAGATCAACAAGAGCAGGAACTGATTAGCAAACAAACAGAAAAGGGACTTTGACTTGTTCGACCTGCAATGCACCTAATGCTTCTTTCTGCTCTCTTTGCACCAAGAGTTTCTTGGTCACAAGCAAATTTCCTGCTATTAGAAATTAAATTTTTTAACCATTTACATCCAGAATATTTCCTTTACTTCACTGGTCAGACTATTAAAGGATTCAAGCTATCCATATTAACTTTGTAATAAATGAAGTGGTGTAGTCTAACTTATCTAAATAGAAAATTCACTTTAGTTACATTCATGTCACTGGGGTCAAAATAAGTTTGTATGCATATTAAACTGGAACAAAAAAAAAAAGTGACATAGCCACAGATAGTTTTCAAGAAAAAGGAAAATTTATATTCAGTCAATGAACTGTTCTTTGYCCACAGTGAAGAAGGGTGGAATTATATGGTTTCTGTGCAAGGTCATGAAAACAGTATAYAGAACCTCCTTATGTCTGGAGAAATCCAAAGACTCTGGAGCCTTTCAATAATCATGCTCTTTCTGCTTTACAGCTCAACAGTCCAGCTTTCTATTAGATTATGGTCATCTCTCTATTGTACCTGTTCCTTTCAAACACACTCACTGCATCTACATTGTCATAAAGAGAAGTCTGAAGGTCAGGTTTTCCATGTCTACCCAGGTCTGGGCAAACTTCATAGTACACCTGAAAGGGGAACACCTAAAGGACTTATTCAGCTTTAAATRGGTTTCACACACATACTGTCTTCAGCATAATCAAACCCAGCCTWTTGTGTCATGTAACCCATCTGCTCTTGTGACATGATCAATGACAGGTAAATGCAACRGTTTGGAAATCCTTCTTGAAATGTTCCCAAAGCTGCCTGTTACACAGCCACCACAGGTGTCCAGAGTCGAGTCTGGAAAAAGTCAAGAATTCTCTTGTCCTCTCTGAAAGTAGAAAATACCCTTTTSCCAAAAGCTATTCAGTACCTCTATGCCATGTATTAGAAATCTTGTCTTGTGGACTTAAGATTCCTATGCCATTGCATCCCATTGTCCTTCAGCTAATAAATCACAAAAATAGYTCCTGGATTTGGGCCATCTGTTGAATTTACTTCATTAAGTCCTTAAAAATGAAGCAATCATACTCACTAGAATCRAAAATTACTGTCTTTTCTATGCATGTGTTGTGGAAATGGAAATATGGAAACTTTAAGAAAAAAATTTAAATACCTAACTGAAAATAAGCAAGCACATTAATCATTAAGTTTCAATGGATAAGATCCATCCTCACTATATCAAAATATTTTCAGTCATTGACCTAATGATGATACAGTAGAATCCTACAATCTGAAAACAGTACTCTTACTTGAATGTTATTAAATCCTAATCTGATTTAGAATTTCTGATCAGCAACTGATGCTAGATACCCTAATTAAATACTGAGATTAAGCCCCCTTTTATTTTTGGATTACATATGTTAAAACAAAAGGAAAACATTATTATATATTCTTTCTTTACAGCAGATAAATTATGCACCAATTTCCATACCAATCTTATAATTTCTGTGTAAGACATAATGTGTCCCTTTAAATGCTCCAGTGTTGGTTTAAAGGCTGAGAATATACCACATTCCTAGTTTCTACAACTGGTTGGTTATCCTCATTATTAGAAGGTGTATTATTAAAAATCTGGATTTATCTAGTAACAGCTTCCAAATATCAGCTCTCATAATACAGCATACTTTRCAGGTAAAATGTATTTTAAAATTGATACTAAATAGTATCAGAAGTATTTAATCTTTTATTAAAACAGATCTTCTCATTACCCTGTTCAAACAAGGGGTTTAGACTTTTGCCAGTTATAATATTTTTTCTTTTTTAGTTAACATCAGCACCAATGTTTTCCTACAAAATTTTGTTTAAAAGAAAAAATAGAAAACATTCAATTTAACATAAAATTATATGTTCTAAAACCACTAGGGTTTAAAACCAGCTGGAAATTAAGCTCCAAGTAGCTGCTTCCCTTCCCCAAACTCCCTCTGGTGAGAAAAGGACAAAAAGGTAGAGATTATGCCCTTAGATAACAATTTACTAGAAAAACTGAAATAAGGAAAAGCAAACAGTAACAGCAACAATACTAATAAAAACAGTTATAAAAAACAACTAAGGTTTCAGATTCTTTTGCTAATTGCAAGGAAATCTTTCTCCTAATCTCTCTCTACAGTCAGATGTCACAGACAGCATGTTAGATGTACTCAGCCCGTGATAGAAAAATCATATTGTCTTTAAAAAGGAGAACCCCTTAGTTTTAAATTTATAGATGTTGTCATTTACAYTTAAAGTAGCATGTGTTTGTATAATACATGTATGGTACATGCTAGGTGTTTAGGCATTAAAGAAAGATCGAACATGGAAAAAGAAAGGAGTATTTTTTGTTTGCAAACTCCCTTAAAGCTTCTCTCCCTCATGTCCCCCTCCTTCTACAGAGGGAGCAACTTGCCTTTATATGAATCTCATTAAAATTCAAAAACGAGCACTTCTATCCAGTTTTTCCTGAAATGCCACAGGTAATTAATGAAATGAAAGAAAAAAGTTGCTAAAATAGATATGCATTTTCATAAATATTGCTGTGCTTTGAAAATCACTGCAATTGTGATACAAATCTGTTCTTCTATTCTTTACTAATGCTGACAGATAAGATCCTCCTCTGTGCTACCCCAGCTACCAGAAAATACAAATCCAAAGATCAGCGAGTTGATGTGTGTGAAGATCCTAAATGAGCAGACACCGAGGAATGGGTAACTTAGTGCTTCTTTTGCAAGATTTGATCTGTAACTTACTTTTGTCACCACTAGAAAGTTAGAGAATTCAAGTTTAAAAGCTTAGGTCTAAGGTGTGAGAACTGGGATACTGTCAAGCTCAGGAAAATACAGCAGTTTGATTGCAATGCAATTTCTTTTGTAGCTTTAAAAAAAACAGGTGCTCAAAATATCAATAGACACAACTATAAACTCAGGTTCACAGCTCAGGAAAACAATTTTTGTGAAAGAAATCTCTAAAGGAAACAAGATTCTAAGCAGCAGACTGGAAAGGGAGCTCRCTTATTTTCTTCAAAACTAGAAAGGAAATGTCTCTTCTATCTACACCAAAAGATGCTTTCACCATGTTCTAATAACTTCACAAAGACTTTTGAAAATATATTTTTTTCTACACAAGATTTAAAAAAAAATAAATAAATAAAAAAAAAAGAAACAGACCCTCTTGAATCAGTTAACCTCCAGTTTTCAGAAAAATGTCCAAGTTACCACGATTTATCACCTGAAAGAGCTGTTGCTGCATCCTCTTTTCTTTGCTTCTTGTAAGGTTTAACAGCCCAGAGTCTTAGTGCACATTTCAGACTGTCTCAAAGTTCACAATGCAGTACACGAGAGAGAACACTCTGTACTCTACCACAAACCTTGCCTTGGTAGACCTTTGGTGAGAAGTGTGGTTTGTAGGCTTGATTTATCAGCATTTGCCTCAAATAATAAGCTAATGGAAAGAGCTCAATTACCCATAGATCACTTAAACTTTTCTACTATTACAACTACAAATAAAGCTGGACAGTACCAGTAATGACAAGAATTTTAGAGTTCTGGGCTGCCTGTTATCAGATTTTTGCTGTTAAGTTAGGCAGAAGATCAACAGAGTCACTCAAGAAAGACATTTGACCTGATGATTCAATTTCTTTTCAGATTCTATTTTCCTTAAGGATGTTAATTTAAGAGAGAATAGATAACTTATAATGATAAGAGCCACTTAATCATATTCTAAGTTTGTACTTCATTCTTACTCAGTTGTATTTAGGAGGTTCCATTATGTCCCCATGTCTCTGCTATATTGATCTGTGGTTATGCTTTATACCCTCCTGTTAAATAAGATGAAGCTTTRGAATGAACAAAGGAAGCATACTTCTCCACACAGGTCATAAWCCTGTGGAATGCATTGCCATGAAGTGCTGTGCATGTCAAAAGTATAAATGCTTGYAAAGACAGTAACACAAATCATGGATGGAAAGTATGCTGAGRACTGTTATTCAAAAGGTGCAGCAGCAGCTTTCACCTCGGGAAATACTTGCACTACAGTTTCTCCAAAGCAAGGGCATCTATCAAGGCAAGCACCACTCTATATGAAGCCTTTCCTTATCACCTTTTTCTAGAGATGGCTCCTATCAAAGACATGATTCTGGGCTGAAGGGTCATTTAGTCTGTTCCAGACACAGCAATTTTTCTTGTTGTTCCTAAACTGCCTGTGTGATCTAGCACTACAGCCCCATTTGAATGACTGCTTCTCAAAGGTAATAGCTCTTCCAGAATGACTAAAGTAGCTGCCTTACCCAAGAAACCCTCCTCAGCAGTCAACAAAATGAGACATCTGCCCAAGATGTCTTATGCTTATCTTTGATTATCCTTTATATCTCCTAGTAAATAAGCACCACATAYGGCAGAAATCTAAAGCACAAAATGAAGATGTTTTCTGACAGACAATAAAACTGTGATTGTGCTCTTCCCTAGATGTGCTACAGAGATGTGTAAGTTGTTCTTCTCACATAAAACATGGTTTTGGAAACTGTTGTAAGTAGAAACAGATTGGGACATGCAGAAAACTCCTGTGATTTCAGTGAGTGTCTGTGTGACTGCAATCACCATCCCAAGGGATGCCAGGGAGAGGCTTTGAAAAATCTTTTCTTTCAATGACTCATCTGAGCCTCAGCAGCCGTGCCTGTCCCTGCATGTCAGCATGGAAGGCCCTTCCCCTTGAGCGAGTGAAGAGGAAGGAGTTGMAGTTGCTGACTGTTTGGCTTTTCTCAGAAAAATCAACAATTAAATTAAAACACCACACTTCTCAGTGACAAACCAGTGTTCAAGTCCAGAATTACCACAGTTTTCAATACATAGTAGCATAAAAGATAAAATAAATTTCTGTGGTTCCCAGTTTCACAGACCATTTTCTTCTAAATCTTCCTTACATGATTATTAGGAGCAAAAATTTTCTGGCACTGATTCAAAATTTTCTGGCACTAGTTCAAAACACCCAAATTACTTCATGCTGCATGGCACTTTTTTTTTGTATTACTCATTTTTCATACTAATTTTATGACATGTCAGTTCTCTAACACTTAATTAATATTTTCCACCTCCAGATTTTATTTAGTAATTTTAACATATTCCTCTCACACCCCGTCTTCTCTCAGGGCAATTTAGATTACAAGAACTTGACAGAAATGAGAAAAAAAATCTATTAATAAATTCAGCAAGACTTGTAAGAAACAAAATTTATTTGGTCTCAGGATAAAAGTAAACAGTGGATTTTGGGTCAATCACTGCCGGTTAAACAGCCATGAAAACTGATTTCTCACAGGCCTGAAACCTGGATAAAAATGTTTTATTACTTAAATGCTCAGTATAAAAGCTATGCAACAACCCTCCTTTTAAGAATCTTATATATTTTATTACAATCGCATCCCCCTTATTTTTTCTCAGATATTTACTTGGTCAGAACACTTGCTTAGATATTATATAGAAAACCTACTTTAAACTATATTAACAAAAGGTGTTGAAAGCTATTAACATTGTAAACAGATACAATGAATCTTTTTAGACAGGAAACTCAGTCTAGCCAGAACACAATAAATTATCTTTGTTTCATTAAAGTGTTATTTGTGGAAAATCTCACCTAATTCAAACAGTGCTGCTTCAGATATGGAAATGCTGCATGTCTTAGCTGCATCCTCAGCTGGACTTTGGAATTCAGTATGAGGTCTTATCAGCCCTCAAAGTGACAACATCATCTAYATACTATTTAAATTTCTAAATGCTCCTCAAGAATAAGTCATTATTTAGTAGGCAACAAAAGTRGTTGATTTCTGTAGTTCTGCCTGAGTGATTCCATGACAGTTCATTTAAGAATAAGCTATGTGAAGTGAGGTACTGGCCTTTAGGGGTGGCCATGTACMTTTAAAGCTATCTCCAAAACACAATCCTCTCAGAAGCCAAAGGAATAGGAACATAATTTAATTTTCTCTGTTCTAATCTTGAGGCTCTTTCTCATACTGCAAAATAGTAAATAAATGTCAACTCAAGAAGCAGCAGCAATTTATATTCCTGAATACTAGAAAGTCAGTTCCAAGCTCTTAGATTTATTTTGCTTTTACAACTCTTAGATCACACCACCTTGTTGGTATTTTTAAGGTTGAAAAATAGTTCCCCAGGGTCTAAGTTCTTTGAATCACATTAACAGTGTGTACCACTTACTACTGAAATTTGTTCTTTTTTCTTGTTAAAGATCCTATATTTATTCTGAGCATTAAATATAGAAATATATTTCAGTTATGAACCATAAATTATTGACAACAAAGAGGTATTCAAACCTCATTCAGAGTAATTTTTTTCCATGTGACACTAAAATCACTGCCATTAAAGTCAACTTAATTTTGAAAGTTTAAAATAGATCAATATTTCCCTTTTAAAACACAGGGACAACTTTAAATGAGTTTCCAGAACTCCTACTTGCACAAGAATATAACACATATTTGTTTCCACAGAGACAAGAGCTATTCTGCATCAAAYGAGTAAAAGCATCTCTCTTGGGTAGTAGCATTGTGAAGGGGATCTTGCCAGCTTCCCCAGTCTTACTCTGCATGAAGCCAAATAACCCTTGCTGGAAATGAGTACAGAAATCCCAGCTTTCACTGAACATGAGTTTGTCTATAGTTACCATCAACTGAAGTTAGAAACCAATTTAGGCTGCTTTCTTGGACATCTTGATTTCATTTTGTATGGCATTAAGGAATTCTCTAGGATATAGTCCCTTGTATTTTAATAGAACTATTAGAAAGAAAACAGGATTCCAGTTCTGTATGTCTTTGTTGACATCTGCTGTATGTCCTAGGMACCCTCATTTTGTTAAACTACCACCTTCTCTTTTGAAGCAGTGAGATCCAGAGGGTGACTTTTGCACCCCAGGTGATTCTCAGGGCCTGAGGGGCAGCTTGTATTYGTCTCATGCACTTTCTTAATTTATGTTTTGATTAAAATTGTGAGGAGAGTACATGGAGGTTTCTGACCAAACTGGGACTTTGCTTACAATATTTGGGTACCTCCCTTAAGGACATCTAGATGGTACTAATGAAAGCCTTCTTTACATTTTCACTAATATTTGTCAAGYTCACTCAGGTCACTTTGCAGAGAAAAGAGAAATTTTGTCACTGACTTAAAACTTCATTTTCTACTCCAATAGTCAGCTGATAAAGAATGGACTACATCTTTACAATTAATAAGAGAGTTATTTGCAGTGACAAATCACAGTACTGTAGGCTTAGCATCTGGAGGCCACCAAGAACCCTGAGTATCCTTGCCCAGCTCTGCTCGTGGTCTCTATCCTGCCCATGATCCAGGACCCCACTGCAGCCCCATGGGGTCACCTGTCCCTGCCCCAGAAATCCAGCAGCAGGGCCAGTGTCCCCAGCCCTGTCCTGCCCAGCCCATGGGCCCATGTTTCTCTCCAGCCTCATCCCATCCCTGATGCTGCATCTGGGGCTGCCCACGTTTCTCTCCAGCCTCATCCCATCCCTGATGCCTGCGTCTGAGGCTGCCCCAGTGTCTTTCCTGCTCCTGTCTGGGTGGGACAGGGCCTGCAAGGTGAAGCCCCTGACTAAATAGCCTTTATGAGCTGCCCCTGTGGTCCCCACTCCCCTCCCCAGGGCTTCATCCCCCCAGGGCATCCTGACAGTATAACTAGATCACTACAATACAATCAGATGCTTCAGGGCCTTTTTTATCTTTTCTTCACCTTCTCTTTCCGAATATTCATGTTTTGCAGAATGCAACAACCCGTAAGAGCTTGGCAGACCTGACCATCAAAAGTGCATCCCTCTCATCCCTGCTCCCAGTGCTGGCTCCCAGCTGAATAAACTCGAGGCTCAGTGTTTCAGTCCTGATCTTTAAAGGCCAGCATGTGACTGGCCTTGGCAACCTCATGGATGCTCCCCAGATGCTCCCCGTCTCCCTGATCATGACCTCTCGTGACAACTGCAYTCCTCTGGGGAACTGGAAATGTCAGACATCAAAGCAAGACCCATGAGAGTGTCAGACAGTTTTCTCAGCTGCCGGCTTGYGACTAAGAAATTCTCTGTGACAGAGATCAGAGTGACCAAAAATGTAAAGCTCAGATGTCTGACCTTGTTTTCCCAACATCATGAAAAAAGGCAAAGCATCAACTGACGAGTGGATGAAGAGCAACATTAAGATGAATCCTCAGCTGATGTAAAGGCRTATTGTTTGGATAAAGACAAAGGAGATGAGGCTCATTGACCTAACAGTTCTCATATGTATTTTACTGTTGCTAGCAAAAGTTTTGCTGCATCAGAAAATTGTCAGAAAATGATGATTTAATGAAACTGAAGTTTTTTYCCAGAGTATATTTTAAAGGTACAAGAAATAACAGAAGTAGCGTATTTTGCTAGTGTTAACATATTTTGAGCTTATCAAACACTCTTAGTTCAATAACATCAAAATGGGCAATTTTTTGATATTAATTCAATGTACTGTAATGGTTAAACAACACCAACTTGTGCAGTATGTCAAGTCAAAGTAATATAATGAAATGACACTTTGTGTCACAACATATTTCCTGACATTTTTTACATAGTCTATTTTYACATCACATTTATTAAATAAAATAAATTTTAAGTGATATTTTAATTATTCTTTTACAATATAAATATTTCAATTTCTAATCAAATTACTAATGTAACTATTTCATCAATTCCTTGCAGTTGCAGTAAAAATTTCAGCATTTGCAGGAGAGTGAAATTTTCAAATTTTCCAGCTTTTCTCATACTTTATAATAATGTTTAGATGATCCAATTCTTCCAAGGTAAATCTAACACAATATGACAGAAAAATCTAACAACATTGACCATCTYCTTGTTTTTATCATAAACAGGCTTATCTTTTTAGAATGACTGTCAATGTCCAACCCTTCAAAGATGGTCAGGTGCTAAGAAATATTTCTAAAAGCAAACAAACCATGCAAGYATTCTGTTCACACAGGAACTTAGCAGTTCTCCCTCTTTAATTTAAAGGCATATGTCTCTCAATTTGGTCCCTTTACAACATGCAGAGGATGAAAAATAGCCTTATCACTCTAAGTGATTTTAGATATTCATCATTAAGTCTGTACTTATTATGCACAGAATCCATTAAGGAGGATTTGTCTCAGTGGTGAAGGCCTGGATTTTGTAGAGGTTGCAGGAACATCTGTGCAGTCATCCTGATACTCTACAGTGTGACACAAGCCTGCAAGACAGAATTTTGTTAAACATTAAGCATTTCAAACAAGGCCTGCARTAGTGGGTAACTGATGTGTATAAAAGTTTTGTCTGATCCACTGTAATTTACAGCAGCAAGGCTGTTCTTAGTGCTAACCATGGATTGGGGAACTCCAGGGAGTGTCACACTCTTAGATTGGGGTTAATCAAAATATTCTGTTGAAGGCAATAGCTCAAAGCACGTCACGAGCTGGATTTGCAATTGAAGCCAATGTAAGTAGTTCAGAAAACACATCAAAGGCAGGAGCTTATGGAGKTTGGAGGAAGAAATTTACCTCTTCTCTGAGACTTTATCACCATTTTCACTCACAGGAAAAACTGACTTTATACAGACTTTAGCAATTTTTAGCTTGTTTAAAATATGGAGCTTCTTGCAGACCMTGGTTGAGGAAGAGATTCCAAACCTYTGYTTAGATAGAGAAATGTCTTTTTGGRCCAGACTATAAGATCAGAAAAACAYAGGATARGGAGAAACCTTCTGGCTCAGCAAACAGTAACCTGCTCTCTTAAAAGCCAAACTTTTCTAAAAAATATAACATCGCTAATAGCAAAGATTCAATAACCACCTGACCCAGCTGCACAACGAAAAGGGATAGGACTATTGAGAATAATTTTAAAATGTAATTATAACCTATAATATTTTATAATGTCAATATCTTGATATCGATGATAAAATTAAGATTTTATAGCATCTTTTCAAGAAAGAATGAAAAGACAAAGACCACACCTTGGATCACTCCCAGAATGAGCCATTATCCAGTAGTTTGAACAAAATTTTCTGTGTGGTGCTACTTGAAGCTTCTAAAATGTCAAAAAAGTATTTTCCTTTACATGTTTTACTGATGATAAGAAATAGGTGAAAGTTTTGTAACACATAAAGATATTTTTTCTTCTACAAATTGCTTCCATGGGAAGAACAGACAGGACACCATCATGCAAAAAACTTTGTTCACCTACCTGTTCTCACCTTGAAAACCTATGRCAATATTCAAAGAAATACTGTTCCTGTAGATAGCAGAAAATTTTGTCACTGACTTTACTAGAAGCATGTCAAAAACATTAGTGGTATCTCCAAGTTCTCTCTAGTGATAAAGTTCCTTTCCTATGGCTGCAGCACACATGATAAGAATAATCTCTACCTTAAGCTATGCACGTGAGTKTTTGAGCTGCTTTTGGGTGAGGATTGAGAGGGCAAGAAAGAGACAAGAAGCAGATGCTCTGCATCTTAAAAGTTTTCCCAGAGCCCGGAATAGCAGAGAGCAGTGTTTGGTGCTTCAGGCCTCATRAGACTTGTTCAGGCTCTATAGTTTCTTCTCTTCTAAGAGTTACTTTCTGAAATACCTGGAAAAGATTTATTTAAACYAATTTTTAGCAAAGCTAAGGTGACATATGAGACCAATATTTGTGAAAAATTAAAATAAAKGTAAGAAAAAACTGTTGAGTTTGTWCATGGATGGAAGAATCTCTGCAATAACCAGAATTTTACTGGAGGGAACAAGAACTAGCGTTAAGATATGTATTTCCTGCTAGTCTCACTAAGGGATTTGGGTGTGGGTTCAGGGTTTTCTGGGTGTTTTTTTTTTTGGAGGGAGGGGAGACTTGGGTGTTTTTGTTGGATTTTTCTTGTTTTGTTTTGTTCAGATAACAAAGTGACAAAAGAGGGAAGACTGTGAATTTAAGTACAAGGGCCATACATTTCATGCCTTCACTAATTGCTTATTGTCTAACTTCATTGCAGAGCTGTAAGTTTAACTACTTAACTGATAAAACAACTTTGCAGATTTTCCTAGCCATGTGTCAGGCTTTTGGTCTGAGGGTTACTCCACAATTAATCTGTTCAATGGGTTTCSTACCAACATGAAACTCTTCAATAAYAATAATYAACATTTATTCAGAGAGATCRTTCCCAGGATACTCAGAATGTTTTTATTGGTGCAACTTAACTTCTAGTTATCAAAACTAAAAATCGTGTCTTACCACTCCATTCACTGTTTCCTTATAGAGAAATGTTTAGTTTACAAAGTGCCTCAGTAATAAAAAAAGATTTCTATCTAAAAGTTATCTAAAAGATCACTAATGCCCTRTCTTGAAATCTGTGATCAGTAATCTTTCTAAGGAGGAACAGAGGAATAAACTAAAGTCTAGTGTTCTGATGACAATTCTATTAAGGTCCCTCAGRAGGAGCTAAGAGCAGGCTCAGAAGCTATTGATAACATCAACATTCTCTGACACAAGTATCAGGTGAATTTTTGTGATTTTACTTCTTTTAATTAAAAAACACTCAATCTTGCTTCCATAAAATATTCTCTGTGATCATACAAACTGAAAGAAATACCAAGATATTCTCCCAGTCATAATTCTTCTTTATGAAGAAATAGAGAGGAGAAGACTAAATGATAGGAACCAATAATGTTATTTAATTTACTATTTTAAGATACTCACAGTCATCACCAAGACATCAACAGCTTGAGAACTAAGACAGACCAGGAAGGTTCTTCCCACTTGATCAACTTTCACAGTTACATCCTTTAACCATGMAAGTCTTTCTGACAGACTTCTATGTTTGCTAGATATTGTTACTATCTCAGGCAGGCTCAAGACCCTTGTTCTGAAAAGTTCATAGCGTAATTAGAAATAAGGAAAAAAAAAGTGTATATAAATATATATGTATTATTAGAGAATTATTATTAATGCATTATATTAGAGAAAGGGAAGAAAACCAGAAGGGGACATTTTAAGTGTCAGTCATTTAAAGTAAAATTTAAAATTTTAAGTCTTAGAAGTAAAGMACACTTTAAAAACCTGTAGAATACAGATTTTAGATATTTTGTCATTGATTTAAGTTCACTCACATACCAAAGCATCTTGGTAGCTCTCCAACAACTTAACACCTATCCATGCTAGGGTTTTTTAAGGTTTGTTTTCTCACTGTATGTTATGAAAGGACTGGTACAACAGATGTGCTTTAAGGATTTCTGTGTTGGTGTCATCATCCCATGACAGTGAAACCACTTGGTTTTTTTCTCAGGTTGTCCTTGTAAGAYTGGGGCCAAAGTGATCCCTTTGGGTAAGGAGATTCTTGGCTCCCAGGCAAGCAAAATGTACTGGACCATGARGTAAAGCAGGCAGATAGGACAAGTCACAGCAAGTAAATGTCTGAAATGTAAGTCTGAAGAGATTGCAGTGAGGAGGTCCACTCGTCCACTCCTTACAATGGAATCTTCAGATCTGATTCCGTTAGAAGTCTAAATTTCATACTCCGCACCCAGGCATATGCTGGGGTTCTGAGGTTTTTGAATACTTCTTTGAATACTACTTTGACTTGTGCAAACCATAAGTGCTGCTTGGCGAAGGCAGCATTAGAGAGTTTGGAGCACCTGCACTTTTGGAGGTATTGAAATCCCCAAGGCCCAGCTGGACAGAGCCCTGGGCTCTGCTTTGGGACGTCCTGCCAGAGCAGGAGGGTTGGATGTGGTGACAGCCSRTGGCCACTGCCAACACCAGCCATTRTGTGACTCTCAGGCAATGTTTGGCATGACCAGGGCCAGGCCAGGGAGCTGGGAGCCAACACTCCAGAGTCTCAGGGCAGGACCAAGCAGCCGGGGCCATCACACCTGGCAGGGCCATCAGGGCAGAAGGGGAAAGCTGGGATGGGACAGAGACAGGCAGACACCAGATCGAGTCCATGGCTATGGGCATGGCAGGCAAGAGTGCCAGCTGGAAGTGTCCCCACTGGGCTGGGGGACAGCCATGGCCACAGCCACAGCCACCTCATGGTGTCCAGGAGTGTGTCCCAGGGTCACAGTGGGGAAGGGGCTGCYCTCAGCATCTCCAGCTCTCAGCTGGTCCTGAGTCCCAGCAGCCAAAACTCCCTCTGCCCGTGAGGAAAGGGATGTCTCCTGTACACCCTGGCTTGGCAGTACAAGCAGCAATAAAGCTATATTTTCATTTTCCCAGTAGTTAAGTGACACTAAATCTGGTATTGCACTCCTCAATGTCTGTCCCTGCAGTGTCTGAGAARCTGCAGATCTCAGCCAAGAACAGTAATGGGAATTCACAGGCAATACAACTGTGCTGTGGAAATGAGGAAAAGAGATGGGCTGAAACAGGGTGAAAGACAGTTCAAGGGTGTTATTGTACTCGACARGCAGGTCAGGCTGAGACAGGAGTCCCTCAAGTAAAAAAAAAACCACAAAATATAATGCTCTTTCAGTGATAAAGGCCATTCGAATGAGTTGCTTGGGGACACTGAGTGAGCCTACCTAAATACACTTTGGGAAAGGGTAACTGTGATGAAATTAACTCAAATTCACTGTGCTCTACTCTCAAAGGTCACAGGAGTCAATGCCACAGCACGGAACAAGAGTTCAGTTTCTGACCAGAGAAACCATTTCTACATGGAGCTTGCTAAGCTTCGAAGAGCATCTGCATAATATCAAATGTCAAATTAATATGTATAATGTTTAATGGTAGCAGTGAGCCACAGTAACCAACTCCAGGCCTAGACTTTTTACTTTTTCCTTTGGAGAATACTGGCTGCATAAACAAATAAACAAATAAACAACAGCAACTAACAGATTTATGTATGTATTTGGAAGCAGTTGCGTAGCAACAACTTCAGAACTATCTTGCTCCTTCTTAGAAATGTATTATTGTCAAAGTGTCTGGTAGGATTAATTACCTGTTTTGCTACCTTTTCTCTCTCATGTACTTAAGAATTCATATCTGTAAAAAATGGGATTTTTCAAAAWATATTTTCAATTTCTCTAAAAAATCCAATCAGACTACATACAAGGTAAAATACGTAAGAGATGCAGAAGCTACAGCCATCACACGCTGTTGGTGTTTACAATAGTCAAATGGAAACATACTAGGCTTGTCTACAGTGCCTGCTGTAATACTGAGCATGAATTTTCCAAATCAAAGGTAATAAATTAAAGGGACTRTTGAATAAGGAAAATTAGGCATATAATTTTCCACAAATTATGTGTATGCGAGTCATTATTGATTACTTTATTACRCTATTGTATTTCTGAGTAATATGGAACAGATGTCTCTCACTAAGGTTTTCGGCTGTGAAAGCAACCTATCAACACTGGGGAACAGATTCTATGAATAACTTCAGTTTTWACAACTTTACACTTTTTGTAAAAARATAASATAATWGTTCATTGAAAAATCTTGTCTACTTATTACTGAAGATTTACTCCCAGACTGTGATAATAAACATCAGTAAACAGAGTTTATACGTGCTTAGCATGGAAAATAAAGAGCTTGTTTCTTAATTGTTCAGGACCAGAAAATTTAAGGATTTGGACCTGTTAGAGCAACACCAGAGGAGAGCCAAAAAGATTGGAAGGCTGGAGCACCTCTCCTAAGAAGACGGACTGAGAAAGTTGTGCCGATCCATGTCCTGGCTGGTCAGCTGCTTGATCCTTTGGTTAGTCAAAAGCATATAATTTGTCTGAGTAGTCTTGTTTTTGTAATTTTCAAACCAAGCTCCAACACATGGCTTTGCCTTAACAAGACTTTCAATATCTTTTCTTAGCCAAGTGTCATCTTGCTTCTGATTTCATTCAACAGATCTCCTAGGATATTATTTTAATGTTATAAAGTTCTTTCTGAAGTAACTCCACAGTTTATTTTTATATTGTTCTCAGCTAAACGTAAGTGTGCTATGATACAGCAGTACTGTTTATGCCTAACTGCACAGAAGGTAGATCAAAACCCCAAATTCAACTGATGTTTTTTAACATAACTTTCAAGAAGAGGAAAAGTCTAAGTAATGAAAAAAGAACTACATATATCTGGAAAGAACAGTTCTTGTAAAGTTGGCAAAGTTGTAATAAGCTCTACTCAGTTTCAAAAAATAGCATAATGGACTGCTTAGCTCCAAATCTCTTTGAAATTGTATTAAATTAATATTAACAACTTAAAACACACTTTAGATTTACCAGTTCTGAATCAGTTTGCATGCAAGACATTTTGTTACSACTTACATCTGTATGGCTATTTCTTCTATTCTTGTAGCTCTGCAAGGTTTTACAAGTTAAATGAATTGTATTTCCTCTCCATAAATGATCTGGAGAACTCAGATGAGCAATGCCAAAATTAAATGCAATGCCAAATTTAAATGTAATGACTTACATTTAGRCTTCAGAATGCGAAAAATCTCCTGCAATGAAAGCAGTCAGTGGACAAACTGTTAAAGGATTCATAAACTTTCAGTCTTTCAAATCTTCTAAGTTTAAATATGGTAAAGAGCCCCAACAAAACAACTATTTGCAGGATGARGTCTAAAATAGTCTTCCAACAGAAACTTTGAGCATTTGCATTGCATTGTTTCGTTGTGTTCAGACTGCCCTGTGAAATGCTGAGAATGGAGGAAAATATGTGAGCCAAAAGACACTGTGGGATAAGTAACATGACACTCTTGGGTGTGAATAATGGAATATTATTTCATGCCTGGCATGCAGTTAAAGACAAGTGCCTTTGGAGCAATGAGGTATGAAATAATACTTCATAATTCACACACAGGAGTGTCTTAATRCAATTATGATTTTGTTATAAAGTGTGATTTTTAAGAGTTTGTATATGTTAAGAAATAGGGTTCATAAATTGCAACCATTCAGTTCATTCTGTGATTACTAGATGACRCAATTTTTACTGTGTTTTTAATGACAATGCAGCATGTCTTCKATTAAAATAATGCATAGACAGTTATGCCTTCTAACTTTCTCTAACTTTCTTTCTAACAGTTATGCCTTCTTTCTTTCTCTCTCTTTCCTTCTTTTCTCCTTACTCCCTACTACTTTCTTGAAGTGTTTATTTTTCACTTTTTAATATGCTTTAAAATAATYTCTGATTCTTTAATAGAGCTAGATCATGTCTCCCTCTTTCTGTAAGAACGTACATGTAAGCACAGAATGTTTAGGCTCATTCTTGAGGTGCTCAATTAGCCTAAGTTACTGAAGCCATTCATTATAATCTAGCACCAAACTGACCAGTATTTGTTTTATATTTCATGAGCTTGACTCTGAGTTCTGTCTCAAATTTCCT
>NW_026623243.1:4931022-4972106 GCF_030028575.1 Malurus melanocephalus | reverse complement strand
CTTAAAACAGACAAAACTCTGCTAACCAATTTCTTGCTTGTATCTCTGTATTCTCCAGCCATTTTGGATTGGCAAGGTTAAAGAAGCAAACAGTGAGAAACCAGGGTTTAACGCAAAAATTCAGCAAAGCCTTCAGGCTCTGAGAAAACTGTCACTAGATATTGCAGTCAAAGATTTAGAAGTTATCCTTGAAGGCAAGCCTTATACAGAAGATGGCCTGTGTAACATCCTGTGGGGTGCTAGCAGGGCTCACCTTTGGCAGATGGRTGTAGACACAGTGGGTGAAGTACAGACAGAAAAGTGTCAAGGAGGACATCTCCCTCGAAAGGTTCTGTTGAGGAGCAAGAGGACAATCAAAGGATTAAGCAGTTACCAGTGGTTTACTAAGTGTGGTGCTGTGTGAGTGTGAGCTGGGGGAAGTAAGAACTTTGGTGGATTAGCCCAAGGGTGCTCAGAAATTTGTGTGTCTCGTGCTTCACTGTATCTGGGATCTTTTTTTTGGTTGATCCTGAATGTATAGTTCTGAGTCTCACATAATTAGGCCATTAATAAATGAAATGGCTTTAACCCTCATTTGCTATGATAATATGAATTTCGTAATTTTAATAGTTTTTAATGCAGCCTGAATTCTGTCCAGCTAGCCTGGCAGCCATGTGATCCACATGAACTAACCAGAGGCTTTCTATGTAAACTTGGGTAGGACTGCTAAGCAAAGCATGTCAGCCTGTGAGGATTAAAGGGAAATGAAATAATCCATGCTGCAGGAGTATCCATGAGGAAAGGAGCAGATATGTGCCTGCAAAGGATTACAGGGTGAAGGAGGAAAAAATGAGATGAATGAAAGGTTGTAACAGGAAGGAAAAACAATGCTATGATAATTAAAAAAAAAAAAATCAAATAAAGGACTTTTTTTTAAAGGGGAGAAAAAAAAGCAGTGCTAATAATCTGTCACTCTTAATGGCTCATCTATTCCTTGAATTAGGCTTTCATAGAATAGTTCTGAATTTGAGAAAACCAGTATAGTCAGCCTTTGTTAAGACCATGCAGATTCAACCCAAATGTCCTATTTCTTGGCACAGCTACACATTTCTTTCTTTTCTGTTCTTTGAAGGATTCCACAGTTCTTGCCTTCAGAGAAAACCCCAAGCCTACTAGTTCACAGTAGCACTGTGATATTGGTGATATAAATTGGCATCAGTTTCCTTGATCACTCTTGTCAAGTGTGAAAATACTTGGCTACATAATACTTTCCCTGGTGATGAAGCACTGCTAACATGACCAGAGTTTTCCTATTTGTGTCATCATATAAAAAGCAGTAGGGTAATTACAAATAATTAATTCTTGGCAGTTTCAACTGTGTATAATTACACTAGAACAGAACTTGTACTCCAATTTTATGCCAGTAGAGATCTTGCTTCACTTTCAGGAGGATGTGTGTCTTCAYAGATAAAACCCAGTTGTGTACATAAAAGGGGATTTCCTTTGGGATATTTAATTAGGTTCAGTACACCTTGAATTACAATAAAAATTGAAACAGAATGAAATCATTCAGTTCTATTTCTAGTGTTTTCAGGATTCCATTCTCATATGTGAAGCCTACTTTGAAATACYCTAGGGACTGGGACTTGTGAGTACAATTTCACTTAATTATAGGTAGAATTATGTGTTTGAATTGATGCAACACACATCTTGCTAGAAAAAGTTCTTTCTGAAACTATATCTTTATAAGTCTTGGAAGGACTCATGAGGACGATTCAGCTACTTCCTGAGAAGATTAACTCAGAATATTTCTTTACAACTGGAAATTTATGCATCAGCTTGAGCCAGAATGACAAGAGAGACCCCTGGGATATTCTTTGGAATATATTTAAATAGCACAGTTACATCAGGCTTTACATTTAGAACAACATAATATCAGAATAATCACTAAACAAGGCATTTTTCATGCATGCAACATAGCAAATCCCTTTTAGATTGTGTCACGAAAACTAAATTTAGTGGTCTAAAAACTTTCATAAATGTTACATTCCTGCATAAATTACTTTTTTTTGTATTGTTCCTATTAAAAAGGGARGATAAAGGACTGGTTTGAATAAAAGTGATAGGGTATCAATGAGGGAAATTTACACTTAGGCTAAAGATCTTTTGATTACCCAGAAAAAAGTGATGAAATATTTTACTTAATGCACAATAGATATGACAAGCCTCTGGTGCCTCTGTCTCCCAAGCAGACAGGGTGAATTTTTATTAGTTAGAGGATTTTATTCATCCACCTTATTTTAAATRCATAGATCTGGAAAAACAGTATCTTCAAGTCTTGTGAGGAGCTTTCATCTGCCTCCTTATTCTTTAATTCTCATGCAGTTTAAATGGGAACAGAGATGCTCTTATGTAAATTTCATTTAATTACATTTTGAATCTAATTGGTCATATTCAATTTGTCCAAGGAATTAGTGGCCATTACCAAAAGAGTTAGATACAATGATAGCAGTTATTTATTTGAATTGTGAAGCTGCAGTTAGTGCCTCATTTCTGCACTAGTGAGGATTTTTTTTTCTAAAATGTTATGTATAGACACACATACACACACACACATATATATATATGTACACATGCAACAGTTGAGCATGTTGCATTAATGCACACTACACTACAGTTTTCAGTCACACAGATAGATATTAATTGCCAATGGAAAYTAAATCTGTGTAATTAGATGTTTTAATGGAATCCATTTACGTATTTGACATGTCTAATAATATGTAAAAATAACATTTTCATAAGATCCTATGAATAAAACTTGTTATCATTGTAATTTCTATGTAATTACTATGATAATTTCTATATCATCTGTATTATTATATAATATCTATAATTTCTAATTAAATTATAATTTCTATTATCACAGGTAAGCATGCACAGTAAGAAAGTGGCCCTTGTTTTCTTTTCCAATCTTCAGTTTCTTCAATGAGATATTATTTTTCAACCCAAAACTTATGGTAAGAAAAATAAACCTGTTACAATCACCCACATGGTATTTTTTTGCAATTTGATCCACTGTTTGAAGCAATTAAAACAAAGGATGCATCTTGCTAATTACAGTGCATTGCATACAGTTAGGTTATGGGCAAATGCTCTACTACACATCAAAGCAGTGTTCACTTTCAGACAAGTAGAAGAGTCTTACAGATGCACAAGCATTTTAATTGCAGTTAATCAATTTGTCCACAGTCTTATTCACTGCTAATGTCCACACTCTTATTCACTCACCATATATAATATGACATAATTAAGAGCTGGATTTTGAATCCTGGTATTTGTCCAAGTAAATGAATTTCTCTGTCRACATATCTTAATGAAGGGTGTGACTAGACTTTACATAAACTTAGCAAGGGTGTATTAAACATTGATCACCTACTGTGCTGAAGCAGATCATGTGCTCATTTAATCTATTATTAAATTAGCTCTTTATTTTAGGATTAATGTTTTTGAGCCCTTGAATACAAATTTTACTGTAACAAAGCCACTTGTAACTTTGGTTTTAAGTGGAAAATCAGTCAGCAATAATCTATCATTAGAATTCTATGCCATAAAAAAAGTTTTTCTCTAACATTTCCACATTTGTGCATTTTGTATGCAATTTCAAAATTATACGATAATAGGAATCAAAAGTGCAACAAAATACTCTGGGACGTGATTGAAGGATCCCATTCTTAAGAATCAGGACTGGATCAGTGACAAGACTTTGCAGGGCACACTGAGGGTTTGACRAATAAAACACAGAAATCTTTTTCCAGTTTACTGACAGTGATCAGGAAGTGTACATTGAAAGTTATCTTCAARTAAACTGCCATGAGACTGAGTCTGGGGATGTTCAGTCACATTGGACCAAGTTCTTATCTCCAAGTACATCCTGCTTCTCCCTRTTGCCAAAGCCAGGACATTACTTGTTAAAATCTTCCCCGTGTCAGGACCTTCCATGAAAACCTGAACCTRGAAAACTGTCTTTTAGAGAGCACACACTGCTTTTCTCCTGACCTTGAGTGAACTGTCACACTGCATAACTGAGTTGGGTGATACTGGAAGGAGAGCAACACTCTTGAYGTGCTTAGAATAGAGTACTGAAACAAATATGAAGTGTTCCTGTAATAAGTAGCTGGATAGATCTGAAAATATAAATTTCCATGAGCTTTGAAATATTGTCAGCTTTCCAAATTTTTCACATGATCATACCACATGATTGCATATTCATGTCCTGTCGATACTGCTTTCTTAATAATTTTCAAATTTATTACTCAAATCTAACCAATGGGACAGAGGTTTCAAGGATGGTAACATAATAATAATAATAATAATAATAATAATAATAATAATAATAATAATAATAATAATAATAATAAATTTACTGTTGTACCCAATGAAGAAAAATGTTAATAATCTCATACAGGTCAATTAAGATTCCACAAAGTGGGAGTTTTCAGTGGACTGTACTTTTCTCAGTTCTTCTCACAGTTATTCCTATTTACCACTCAGGGAGGAAGAAATTAAAAATAAAAATCAGCATAAGGCTCAAAACTTTTATTGTATGGTATTGTAGTTGTAGATTTAAAGCATCTAATTGGACACCTTCTAGAAGAATGTATTAAACCAGCACTGCAGGAGCCAAAGAGCTTTGCCACTTTTTATACCTTCCTAACCATGGCCTTAAAGAAAGAATGAGAATCAATGTTCTCAAGGAACTAATGGACCTGTCAGTTCTCTGAACACCTCTAAGAACCATGATCTAGACAACTGACCAAAGATAATGAAAGGAGAGAAAAACAAAGGCACCAAAGAAAGAAGACCGAAATCTTTTCTGAGGTATTTTAGCTCTTTTTTCCTTTCTCCTTTTTTACTCTGTTGTTTTTCTGCCTTTGTCTCTTGACTATTTGGTGTAATTTAGTTCAAATTACTAGTCTATTTACCACAATTAACACAGGTTACCGTAATTAAACTGTGAAAGAATGACGTATTTTGGTTTCTCAGGCACTCAATAAAGGAATGACAACTTTAAGGTGAAATGCATTGCGATTACAATACTTCTAACTGGGAAGCTAAGCCCCATGCTCCCTGAGTCCCTCTCAGAAGGTTGAGAAAGAGACTCAAATGGGTAAAAGTGTGAGAACATGTGAGTTGAGATAAAGACAGTTGATTGGGGAATGCAAAAGCTCTGGTCACAAGCAAAGCAAAACAAGGAATTCATTCACCACTTCCCATGGGCAGGCRAGTGTTCAGCCATCCCTAGTAGAGCAGGGCTCCATGTGTAACAAACAAGGGGAGATAAACCCCTTCATCACTCCAAATTTTCCTCTCTTCCATGATCTTCCCCAGCTCCATATGYTGAGCATGACACCCTGTATCCTGGAATATCCCTTGGGGYATTTGGGGTCAGCTGTCCTGGCTGTGTCCCCTCCCAATTCCTTGTGCATCCACAGCCTCCTCRCTAGAGTGAGGAACACAAAAGGCCCTCACACTGCTCAGAAATAGATAAAACACCAGTGTTTTATGAAGAATGTTTTGGTCACAAATCCGAAACATAATACCATGTAAATTGCTATGAAGAAATCCTTGAAGTTTTT
The DNA here is from genome assembly GCF_030028575.1 of Malurus melanocephalus. Lineage (NCBI taxonomy): Eukaryota > Metazoa > Chordata > Aves > Passeriformes > Maluridae > Malurus > Malurus melanocephalus. The sequence continues at coordinate 4,966,491 of NW_026623243.1, read as the reverse complement.
AAAGACAAAATTAAGTGTAAGATTTCTGGCACTTAGGCTCTATTGTCAAACATACTTTTGTCTACAGAGACGGAAGAGTGTAATTGTATTCTCATTCTCTGMTCAGAATAGTAGCCTGGAAGATCAAAACAATGGTTGCCTTGTAATTAGCAAACTATTAGAGGAAAGCTTTTCAAAGAAAATCTGCAATTCATATACTTTCTTGAGTARAATAAACTTTTTCTCTAGTGATGCAACTTTCACCTTGGGCATGTCTTTGTTACTTGTCCTAGCAAATATTTTAGTGATGCATTTGCACCATCCTGTCTGAAAGCCTTTCCTTAAAGTGCACTATACTTCAGTAAAAAAAAAAATTAAAAAAAAAATAAAAAAAAATTTAAAAAAAGTCATTTTCTGCACTCCAGCAAGATGCTGATAAAATAAAGAAATTCAAATAACAAAAAAGAGTACTTGTCTCAAGAAAAACAAATCAACCAAGAAAARCCCTGTCAAGACAGAGAAATGTGTCCTTGGCCATGTCCTTTTTTTTTCCCATTACACCTGTTACAAATCTTTCTTTGCCTCTAACTTTTATTCTAAACTCCACTGTAATTGTCCAATAATTAGCCGTGAARTGCAGCTAAAATATTTTCTTGATTTGATTTAAAATGTGGTCTCCCAATATTAGCTCTTCTCTTCATATGAAGAGATCACTGTTATTTCTTCTCTGATATTCTGTGCATTTTAGAACTTTTGAGGAAAAACCCAATCCTTCCTCATCTGTTTCAAAAAGTGACCTAGTCTGAGCTAGAAGCAAACAAAAACTTATTTCATTTAGATAACCCAGCRTAGATTTTGACTGCATAAAATAAAATTTCAGGAAAAGGAACATTATCTTCAAAAGGCAAACACTCTACACTCTAGTTTYGTTGGTTTTCCTTCAGCGTTTCTCTCACGCTTCTTTGTAATAATGCCAGGCTAATTTAATTATTCCTTGTATCATTCAAACTCCACCCACGCTACAATTCCAGTCTGCAGTCTGTACTGCTATATGGAACAGACCAGAACATTCTGCTCTCTGTGAATGTCTCTGCATTTCTACCTGATATTTTTGACTTAATAGAATCAAATCAGACAGGAGGTGATAACATCAAGTTATTATTCATATTGATAACTGGTATATATAATGGAATTTCACCCATTGCAGAGAAAAGGAGCAGAGAACAATAGCAAAGGAATAGGAAAAAGGAAAATCAATATATGCATCTGGAGCTCATGTAACTGAAAGCAAGAAACCGACATATTSTCATCCTCCTTAGAAAGGATCTGTGGCAAAAGAGAAATGGAGGTAGGGTATGAAACAGACTTGTCAGTCAAGCAGAAATACCAAATAAAAATTTTCCACCTGGAAGGACAGGTTAGAAACAATAAAGGAAAGTATAATTAGAATACCAGCAAAGAGAGAAAGGGCAAGGGGAAAGATGTATTAYAATAAAACAAGAAAAACAGAAACAAAGGATTAGTAAGAAGAAGTACATAAATAGAGAAGATCAGAATGCAACATGCAAATGCCAAAAGACAATGCCCAGCTGACTGGGAAAAGAAAATAATGGGCAAATGAGAACTAGTAAGAAGAATATGTTTTAAAGGATAACTTGATAAAAATAATAGAGCTTCAGAAAAAGATGGAGAAGTGTTAAAAAGGAAGAAAACATCTTTTACCAAAGCAAATGCATGTTAAATATTCCATGTGCTGCTTARCTGTTTTCACAGCTTAATGCAACAATATTCAACCAGCAGTGTTTTTGGTAAAGGAGAAAATTTAAGTTAAACATCCAAACACCATTGAAACGAAAGGTGAAGATGATGCACATGAATATCCATCTGAGCAATGTAGCTCTTAGCAATTTCCTCCTCTATCGAGTGTTGATTCAGCAACAGTGAATAAAAGGGGAAATTCGAGTTACAGCTGGAAAGGTATTTTTATTTCTCTTCAGGTACATGATTCACAGCCCTTAAAACTCTAGGGGAATTGAAAATTTTTCCTCCTCATACAGGTTTGGGTTATAGCAATGCATTCAATGTATAGGGCATCTGTCAGCCAAAGTCCTTTCATCTTAAGGGAAATCTGAGAATGTAGTAGTTACCTTACAGGCACAGGGAATAGAGCAAACCAWTGCAATACCAATTATACTGTTTCTCAGAGGGATCCATTACAAGCATTCAAACTCCTTCAATTCCATTTCATAAAGGTAGTCTGTGTCAGAAGCTGAAAGCCACTGGTTGAATTCTAAGCTGCAAACCTTCACTCTCAATCATCTGGAGAAGTGGAATATGTCACTCCCATAGTGATGAAGAATCTTCTTTGAAGTGTTAACAATTGTGCTGCATGTCCCTCATTTCTCTATTTGTGCACAATTCATACGCAGGAAATGATGGATAAAATATGCAGGGACAAACAATTATAGTATTGGTTTTCACTTTTTTTCACAAAAAAAAAAAAAAAGAACAAAGGAAATGAAAAAATTTTTATACTTTAGTTTGAATTTAAATTGTTTTCTTTTTTTCCATTCCTTAGGCTGTGTTCATTAATCATGATGATTATCTGTTAAAAATCAAATATTTATAAWCATTCCCATACCTCTGTTGTTCAACAGTTGGTGCAATACAATTGGGACCTTTATGTGGGATGCTAATCTGCCRTGAGGGAGAGAAGATTGTACTCTGAGGTATGTAGAAAGATCCCCGTGCCTACATAGCTAAGGAAGTGGGAATCAGACAACAACAAAATAATTAAGGCTGGTGGGGACATCTGGAYGTCATCCATTCCCTACATGAAGCCGGACCAACTTCAAAGTTCAGTTCAGTTTCTGAGGGCTTTGTCAAGTTACTCTCTGGATAAATCTAAAGATGGAGACTCCATAGCCCTGGGCAACCTCCTTCACAACTTAACCATTCTCTTGGAGAATGTATTYTTTCCTCCCTTGAGTAAGATTTTGTCTTGCTACAGCTTGTGCCCACTATGTCTTTTCCTTATACTACGCACCTCTAAGTTTGTCTCTATCTTCTCCATAACCTCCACTTCAAGAGTTAAAGACAGCAGTCAGATCTTCCTTTATCCTTGCCTTTTTCAGACTGAAAAGGGTGAGTCCTCTCACACTCTATTTGTCAGTTATATGTCACTTAAGCATCTTGGTAACCCTCCCCACTGGAATCATTTCAATATGGATCTTGTTCAGGAAGCTCAGAACTGGACACAGAACACCCAGAGTGGTCTGACCAGTGCTGAATAAACAGGCAATCATTCTGTACAGGCTCTTCCCACCTGCTTCCCTGGCACACTAACCCTCCATTGGAGCAGGATGATGTGGGAATGCACTTCCCCCTCCCCCCGAAGTTTGCCAAAACGATGCTCATGAAAGAGAACAGTGGTATGGTAACTTTGCATTTGTAAAGAAAAAAATCAAGGAAGACCTTCCCCAGCACATAGGCTCAGGACCATAAAACAGAAAGGGCATCAACACTGGCTAAGACCAGGTTTTCTCTTCTATGATTAATCAAAAATTGTTCTAAGTGTGAAATTTAGGAAAGGTGCATTTACTAGGGGTTTCCAAAGATCAAAAAAAATCATACAATGAGGAAAAAACATAATTTTCTACAGACAACATGTTTCCTCACCCTTTCCTCCACAATTATTTAAAAATCATGGATATATTATGTAGGMTATATTATGAAGTTCTACTTAAGCTTGGTTCCTGAATTTAGGGTTCATATGAAAACAGATGGAAAGGATGCAAGAGYAAAAAGAGGAGAAAAGCAAGAATGTCTCCAAGAGGGGCTCTAGAGACTGAGCACAAAGAATATAAAGATGAAGATTCCATCTTATGCCAACCCAAGTCCTCCAAAAGGCCTTACAACTCTGTTCCCTTACTAARTGCTGACCAATAAGTAGGTGCCCTTGTTCAGTCCAGAACCTGTCCTCATCTGCTGTCAAACTGTGTTGCTGCCTGGAGCCTGCCAACATAGGAGTGCAAATATTTATAAAAATCAGAGATATTCCTCTCTCTCTACTAAATCCAGCTTCTGCTCCTTGTGGCATCCATCTTTTGCCTCATCAAGAGAGAGATGCCTTCATCAGTATACTTCTTCACTAATTAAAAGTCTAGATAAATGCCAAGTAATAAAATTATTTACCAGAAAAAGCTGCAGGGAATGCTTCATTTTTTATGTTCTGTTTGTATTTAGTGCCAGAAAGAAAGGAGTCTGGTAATGGAGAACAGAAATCAATGAGCACCTGAGGCACCACTCTAAATTGGATGCAAATTGATAGAATAAGAATTAAGAGGATGCAGTCATGCAAATATTTAAACAGAGCAACTGCCTTAATCTATGAGGAACTCTATTCTCAGGTGTTGGTGTTCTTACCTCTAGATATCAGCTTTATGTACTTTGTTAACTTTGAGTAACAGAAAAAAAAWTAAAATCTGTTCCTTTGTTACAGACAGAGGGTATTGACTAAAGCTGCCTGAAAGAAAAATAGTTTCATTACACCACATTGAGGAGGAGAGCCTATTTTCCATAATTTTTTTAACCAACCACTGTTTAAAATTATTCTTGGGATGGTTTGTTTACTTCTCTTCTCCATCCAAAAAAACCCAYAGAGGTTTACTTATCAAAAAACAGTTTTTGCTAAACAATTGATAACAATCACAATTAAATTTAACCTGCAAATTCAAGTAACTCAAATTATGCCCCAAAGCTCTGTGGCATATTCACTGCTGCTCCATCAAGTCTCACTCCTCATCAAACCTTGAAGTTTTGCATTCCCCTTGGACTGCATTTTCCATTCTCTCTTTTAATGCTATAAACACTTCCAACCCTACAAAAGTAAATAATTTGTTCATTAATAAGTTTCCTCTGAATATCAGCTTTGTTTATTTCTCTTCTAACTTGCCAAAACAGGATTTTTATTGTCTTTGTTAAAATGCATTTACCTTGCAAATATTCAAAATCAGTTTTGTTATTCCATTTTCTTGTCTCATTCTTACATGGTGGTACTTCTTGTTCAATAATATGAATGTAATTTCCATAATGAAAATATAAAGACAAATTATGTGTAATTTGTTAAACATATTCAATATGGCAATATCCTGCTGACACCATTGCRCAGATGTGGAAGCAATTTAATTATCAAGATGTTATTCTCTCTGTAAAATATGGAGAGCTGCTGAGAAACAAGACATACACAATACTTGAGCTTGGCTCTTTCTTTTCTGTTTCACCTTCATAAACATCACATGTATTTAAAGATAATGAACATGGGACACAAGCCAAACAAGCTTACTCAACCCTTTGCTAGTATGACTCTGTTCAATCAGGTTGTTAAATTTGTGTAATTAAAGTTTTAATGGTCTTCAGAAATATTATTTAAAAAAAAATCAATTTCTATTTACTAGTTATAATCTCATAAAAATTAATTTCCAAATCAAGTTATGATCTCAATTTCATTAATGAGAACATATGAAGTTCAGGAACTATGTTCCTGTCAAAGTGAAAACACATTTGTTCATTGATGAATCTGGACTTCAAAGATGAGATCCTAAGAGTGAAATCATAATCCATCCTCCTTGAGACTAACCCAAATGTTCTGAAAAGCAGGAGGGAAGGGATGCAAAGACTGCATCCACAGATTATATTCCTTCAGAGACATTGGCAATCTAACATTYGGGTATAAAATATCACAGAATCACAGACACACTTAGATTGGAAGAGACCATCAAGATCATCAAGTCCAACTTTTGATCACCAGCTTGTCAAGTAGACTATGGCACTAAGGTCCTGTCATTTCTTGAACACCTCCTGGGATGGTGAATCTACCACCTCCCTGGGCAGCCCAATCCAATATTTCACCCYTTCAGTGAAGAAATTCTTTCTGATGTCCAACCTGAGCCTCTCTGGTGCAGCTTGTGGCCATTTCCTCTTGTCCTGCTCTGGTTGCCTGAGAGAAGTGGCCAACCCCCACCTGGCTAGAGCCTCCTTTCAGGTACTGATTGAGAGCAAAAAAGGTCTCACCCWGAGCCTCCCTTTCTCCAAGCTAAACAYCCCCAGCTCCCTCAGCTGCTCCTCATCAGACCTGTGCTCCAGACCTTTCCCCAGCTCCATTTCCCTTCTCTGGACATGCTCCAGCACCTCAATGTCTTTATTGTAGTSAGGGGCCCAAAATGAACACARCACTCAAGGGGTGGCCTCACCAGTGCTGAGTACAGGGGGTCAATCCCTGCCCTGGTCCYRCTGGCCACACCATTGCTGATCCAGGCCAGGATGCYATTGGCTTTCTTGGCCACCTGGRCACACCSTGGCTTSTGTTTARCCACTGTCAACCTGCCCCTCCCAGGTCCTTTTCTACTGGGCTGCTTCACCCCAGCCTGTAACCCTGTCTGGGGTTGTGACAGAAGTACAGGACCTGGCACTTGGCCTGTTGAACCTCCCACCTTTGGCCTCAATATTTCATGTTAAATACAAGAAAATTATGTCTGCTAATAGTACAGAGAGTACAGTTTTAGAAAAAAGACAACACTTTTAGTTGCATTACCAGATACAAGACCAGCTTTCTGCAGAAAGATGACTTATACATGATTCTTTGTCAGTCCAGTTGAAAATGGATTTTGAATTCTTGCTGTCTTCAATACCCTGGAGGCAGTGATGCATCTCCAACTMATGAAAAAGCAGTGATAAGGTAACAGGTAGTGATTCCTTACAAGCTACTGCCCAACTCCCATTGCTAAGACTATGAAACTTCACTGCAAGTTAAAGCTGGCTTCTTACTGTTAACTAAATGGGATAAATTGGAGCACTATTAATGCCAGAATAGGAACAGAAGCTGACCTTTTACACTTTGCAATTCAGGTTTCATTTGGTCCTATGGTAGCTAATTAGCAGAAGACATCACCCTTTTTCCTCAAATCTGGCACGATCGTAAGTGTAAGTAGAAAAGTGTTGGAGAAAGGCATTACTGAGRAAGAGATTTGTAATAGCTCGGCTCTACAAATTTGTGTACATTAACTGAGGCGTTAGAGGACCAGACCTTCAGCTGGCCTTTCAGCTCCATTAACTCTCAATAGCACTATGACAAATTACATGAGCTCATGATGTGCCCTGTGATGTTTAATATCTGACAACTGGAGAAAAGTGGATTAAAGCAACATCAAAGCATACAGGCTCCCAACTCTCCATATAGATCAGCATAGTTTAAGCTTAGATTTCCTTTTGGGTTTCATCCTTCCCTTATTACTTATTTCAAGCATCATACTCAAAGAGTGAAAAATTGCTTAGCTGAGATTGGGAGTCAGTATGATTATCCAGTTATACCATAACACAAAATATTAAATAGTTTTCTATTTGTTTTTCAAAAAAAAAGGATTCTGTATTTGTTTAAAAATGAAAACATTCTGTGTATTTTATTTTTTCATACTATGCATGAAACACTTAACATGCCTATATTGTACTTGCAATAAGGATTATATGTATAAAACTTCAACTATCAATTCCATAAATACATTTATATGTATTTCTGACAGTACAGTACTCATCCTTATATTGATAGTTTGACATTGGACTTAAAGTAAAAACTTTCACATATAAGAGTCACTAGATTTACAGATTCACAAAAAAAAAAGAAAAAAAAAAAGTAGAAAATTACAAAGTGAGGAAAAGTAGTTACAAAGAAAATAAACTTGTTCCATTTAAACAATGCCTGCCATTGCAAAGCACTTTCCTCTCCAAAATACCAAAATCAGTGTTTGAAAACATTGATAATGTGTAAATGTATCCTGATCACAGACCGACCTAATGTGCACCATTAGCTAAGATTTTTTTTTCCCACAATAATTCAGTTAAGGGAAAAAAAAAAAAATCAATAAAACAGACAGACAAACAAGCAATGAAATAATAACAAAAACATATAGAAACTATTTGATGTCAAGCACAGTTTCTAGCATGCCCATATTCAATATGCTATGCAGACTGTGTGGGATTGTCACAAAACAGGTCTATCTTGGATTCTTCAAAAAGCCAACTCCAGCCAAAGTCAAAGTCTTCAAAAAGTCAAAGTCTAGTTAGTGATTTTARCATTTTCTAGCCCATCCACCCTCTCCTTTGCACCAGCAAACTTAGCARTCATTTACTCCTGCTCCACTGAGGAGAACCACCAACACAAAAAACTGGATTGTGCCAAGATAAACACCAAGCTTAAGAGCAAATTTAGTAATATGAACACTGACCAAAAAAACCCTATTCCCACATTAAATGAGAAAGCTGCTGTGCAGTCATCTCATTACTACTGACTGGTAACAAAATGAAGGACAAGCAGCTTAGTGACCCAGTTACACAAAGTAAGATAATTTAAATTTGTATTTCTTAGAGTACTTTCATTCTGTTTGCACAATGTTACTTACCATGTGTCCTGGTAATAAGAAAGCAGATTAGAAGAAATAGTTCTGGGACCTTTGTCATTGTAGAAGGGATTATTCTTGACAATTTATGCTCTTAGATTTCAAGATCATCAATGTGTTTCTGCTTCTCCATGCAAATTTTAGTAATAGGCTTGTAATCCTTGTTCAAGTTACACAAAGGCTGGTGGGAAAATCTGAAGCCAAGGTCAARGAAGAAGGACCAATGCACAGGAAATTACTGGAATGCAAGACACATTTGGAAACAATAGAATCAAAGATCGGTTACAGGYTCTTCTAGATGTTTTCGTCACTAACTTAGATTTTATTAAAGCCATTTTAGTGGAAAAAAGGAAAAGTAAGTCAAGATGAAACTTTGAAAATATTTTTTTATCAACACTTGATCAAGAAATTACATGGAAAACCATTYGTGATTACACAATTGTAATACAGCTTAGCCCCATGAAGTAAAAGCAGTAAACAGATAAAAGTATAACATACAAGAAAATTTGACCCAATTCAACCATTGTTAGGTGTGATTTTAAATTCATGTGGCTGGAGCAACACAGAAAGGCAAAAAAAAAAAAAAAATCTAAGCCTGCAAAGAACACTGTTTTTCCAATTTTATCTGGAATAAAATTGATTTGAATAATCTKCCTATTACAAGATGCACATTTTCACTTTTGACAAGATTCCTCACTATGTGACAGTGCTGGAGGCTGTGCTAATATTTTAAGTAAAAATACTTAAGCTCACCATCTTCCTAGGAAGTGTATGTAGGTTTGAGGAGAATCGGGATTAGATTATATCTGCAAGCAGAGGGATTATCGACAGTCCCACTACAAGAAAATATTCATGGCTGTTTATATTTAAGAAAAGGGTGAGGGTCACTCAACAGAATATTGCAACAATGGCAAATAAAATTGAATTAGTCACTCAAAAGCATATAAAAACCTTTTTTTCACTCTTATGGATAAAGTCAATGTATTGATGAGACTAGAACAATAGTTTTTGTATATTTTCTGTATATATCAGCTGCACTCAGCTATCATTTGAAYTGGATGAAAATTTTCCTCCATTAAATTCTTTTAAAATAAATCTGCAGCAGAACTGGACACAAATCTGCATTGGTAAGAGATCTATATTTYCTATTATTAACACAGTGCTTTTTACTACAATTCATACATTTATATTGGGGTTGCTTATTAGAATATACTTTGAATCTGAATTTGACAATTTAGCTGAAAATAATGAAAAAAAAGTTATGTTTTATTGCATAGTGTCAATAAGGAAATGGAAAAAACAATATTATCTTTTCTCTTTTCTAGTATTGTTTTGGCTTGTGCTAGGAATTTCTGGAAATATGGTCTTTTAATTTAGATGACCAGCATTCAACAATGAGATTAACAAACAAAACTAGTAAAATCAATTGGAATRCTCTTGGCCTGTTTTCTCTGAAGAAAAAAAAAAGAAGTCTGATATTTTCATATTTATCCAAAAATTGTCTTTTGGACACAGTTCTGACATATATCTAAAGAAGAGTCATGTGACTTTGTGGTGGAAAGTCATTAAATACAAACTTGTACTACAAAAGAAAGACACCAGTTTTACAGACTTCTGCACTGGATTTCTGTAGGGTATTTGCATCAACATAAACTAAAGATCTTCTCAGCAGGAACACTCTCCACAAATGGAGATAATCAAAGTTAATTGCATTTCACAAATGTATTTTTAAATACATCCCATGATTTGATAAAACATGTCACCCTCCTTCTGAACTCCTGCAATTATACCGCTTACAGAATTCACAGTAACATTTTCTTGTGAAGAAAAATTACTGTGCTGAAAAAGTCCACAGTTACTAGCTGGGATATCAAGAACCCCAGACAACAAACTTTTCAAACTATACCTTGTTTAATTGCTAATTAGAAAAGGAAGGAAGGGAAAAGATTTATATTCAGCTTTAAGAGAATTTGGACCTACATTTAGCCAGCACGTTTCTGACTGCTGAGATTTCCTTTTAACCCTGCTGATTGGACTTTGGCAGGAAATCCCAGAGGGACTACCAGGGACTCTCTCTGCTGTGTCACTTCCATCCAGCCTTGCTGGGTGAGAAATTACTAGTGAAATTCTACATCTTAGATACATAGGCTACAAAAATAAAAACAGTGATATTATCTGTGTTATCTAGATGGTGAAATCAGGGTCTTACTGAGGTCAATCAGCATGTTCAATCAGCCTCTATTAAGCATCTTAGCAGAAAATTTGGCTTCCAGAGAGATTAAAATAAAATTCTGCAGGAGCAACAGGGTAATTTATTGACTATCAAAAAACATCTGCATGTTCATTTAAATCTTTACACTTGAGCAGCTCCACTAAATAAACAGGAAGGGTGTATTCATGTTTAAGAAATTCAGTACAGGTGTAAACTTCTGCAGTATCTATGTCCACATGCTTCACATAATTTGTTATTTCAAATGGTCACATTTCCCTGTTATTCAGAATAAACAAGTATGCATGGTAAGCACAATAAAGTTATGATGTGAATAATTTTAGGAGCGTTAAAAATCTTTTACAGCATAAAATGCATCTTACAAAGTATCAAGTGTTTGTGGCTGTCTCACTTTTCTGTAACTAAAATATAGCCAATTCAAAATGCTGTCAAAAAACTGTCCTTTGCACTGAGAATATGAATTCCAGGTTTAAATTCAATGAAGGATTACAATGAGATTTAGTAATGGAAACCCTGTCATATCTTTAACAATAGCAGAGCTTTCAGGCACAGCAATAATGCTAGCAACAGTTGTTTGCAGATGTTCTTGTCATTTTAATCATCCAGTTAACAGAATTAGCAATGATCCACAATTGTCTTTAGTATTCTGTCTGCAAACTGTTACATTGTGAAAAGATGAAGGGAGTCATAACAGCTTAATAGAAAAACATTAGGTCTTTTTCAAATTTATCACTTACAGTATTTAAATGTAGAGTGCTAGTAAAACTAATAAAACTTTTATTTCAGGAACACTTCCCTTATATTTTTTTACTGCAGTTTCTATCTGAAACAAAGACGACTTGCCTCCTGTAACTGTTAGTGCTAGATATTCTTGCACAGTAATGCCCCAGCACATAATAGCAGTTTAGCTRTTATATGCATTGCAGCCATTGCCTTTAGTGCTCTCAATTATGTATCAAGCATATGTTAAAAGCCTTATTGAGACGGAACTGAGGAATGAAAATAGCCTCCACAAAGTCAAAGAACAGACAAAATTATATTCTTGCAAAACAAGGTTTTGTTTTTTCAGTAGCCTACTCTGCCTCTTTTCCTAGAAATTTTGTAGCAAGTTTTGGCCTAGACAAGCTCAGGTACCACAGGATTCAGCTGCAGTAGCTATGAAAGGCACACATAAGGTGCCAGCTGAGCATAGAAAGCCACAATTATCATAGCTAAACTGCTGTCTGTCCCCAGGCARGCAAGTTTTAAATCAGAGTTGGCATATTTACATGTGGTACAGTCAAGCTGCTTCTCTGCAGYGCCGCTCCAGCAGGTCAGCCCTCAGCCTGTRCTGTACATGAGTTTATCCTTCCCCATGCAGGACCCTGCATTTGCCTTTGTTGAATTTCAGACAGTTCTCTGCCCATCCCTCCAGCCTGTCAGGGCCCTTCTGAAGGGCTGCTCAGCCCTATGGTGTATGGAACACTCCTCCCAGCTTTGTGCCATCAGCAACCTCATTGAGGAGGCATCTGCCCATTCATCAAGTCATTGATGAAAAAGTGAAATAAATGGGGCCCAGTATTGAATCTTGGGGGTCACCACTAGTGGCAGGCCCCTAACTACACCTTGTTCATGATCATATCCTTGATTATGACCCTCTGGGAACTGCCATTCAGTCAGCTCTCACCCATCTCATTGTCCACCCCTCCTGTCCTCAGTTCCTGAGTTTGCCTATGAAGATACTGTGAGTTATATGTTAGATCATCATCACTGCAGAGTAATGTAAGATAATGCTGTATCTAGGGAAAAATAAACTAGTCCATGTCTGTGCAATGCTGACCACAAAAGTAGAGACTGCAATTCAGGAAAGAGCCATTTGGATCATTAACAGTTCACTGAAATCAAGAGATCTGTATGCAGTGGCAGCCAAGAAGATCAACAAGGTATTTGGAAGAATACTGGGACCAGGACAAATGAATAATTTTGATGTCACATGAAACTGAGAAGTGTCCATATTCTGAATGGTGTATGTTGCTCTCGTCTCTGCACGTTAAGCAGAGACCAATTGAATAAAAGAAATAAAGTAACTATGTTATAAAGAGAAACAAAAGATTCTGACTCTTCAATTTGGAAAGCAGATAGACAAGGGATATGAWCAAATTTTACAAATCTCATAGTGTCAGTGGCTAAGACAAATACAAAATGAAATGGAGTAAATTCCTCAGTGCAAGAATAGGGAGAGTTTTATAAAACAGTAGGAGCTCCATTTCAAACAGATAAAAGAATATTCCTTTACACAAAATGTCAGATTGGAAATCATATTTCTTTTYAAAATGTACTAAATTTCTAGAATGTGTTGCCAAGGGGGGTTTGTTTTGAAAGCAAACAACATCAGGAGATTTGGAAAGGTAAAAAAAAAAGTCCTGATCAACAAATCCATAAACAAATACAGGTAAACAATAGTAAGAAATGTATCCTCTTCCATCTCTAGCATGACAGCTGAGGCTGTCAAAATGTCTTCATGGAGAACAGATCACAGAGAGTGGTGAGGYTGGTGCTTTTCCTAAGTAGTTTATCTTTTTGCCACTACCTTTTTCCCCATTTCTGGAAGGACTGCAATCAGTACAAGATAATGCACAGACTCTACAGAACTAGYTTCCAGTACCAGCACCTTAAAGAGTAAAAGAGGACACTTTATAATAAAAGTGTGTATAAACCTAATTTTGCTCCTTTTTCTAGAATCCTTCATTGTCCTAACTTCGTTTCTTGAGCTGAAGGAAGAAGCACTCACCATAAATGACAGCTTATCTGACGACTAGCTTACCCTGTCAGTATTGTTACAATAGCTCTTTGGTGTTTTAACTTCATGGTTAAATTAACATTTTCATTTGAACTCAGAAAAAAATGCCAATAAAGTGGCTCAAACAAATTAGAAATTTGGGGTTTGTGTTCCTTGAAACCAACACACTGGGAAACTCTCACAAAATTCCAGGTAAGGTCAGTGRCTTTCTGTACTCAATTCTCCCTATGAGGCTCTTGCTTACTGCATACTTTGCATTGCCCGAGTTAGCTCTTTATCCTCAGCATCCTCGTGCAAAAAATCAAATAAAGATAAAATAAAACCTTCCCAAAATGATTCTAAAGTATTTCTATTTACTTTATAATGATACTGAGTTGCCTAATTTCTTTTTGCCTATGTTTAAATACTACCATAAAAGATAAGCATTTTGTTGTTACTGTAAAATCACTTGACCTGGCAGGTTACCATTATTGCCTGCAAAATCCAGATATTTTTACTCAAAGCTAAATTGCTGGCATTTAATTAATAGGGGAAAACTTTGTTTTGCAAGACAGACTTTATATAAAATACGATATCTCAGGGCTTTATATCTCATGAAAATATAAAATTTGTTTTGCACCTTGATTCAAATAAAATCCATGGCTTATCAGWGAATTATCCGATAAGGAAGTAGTGATATATGAATCCTCCTTAATCTTATAGAAAACTACATCTTGATAGAGAAGGATTACATGACAMAAACATGTCATCTGACATTTACTTCTGATTTATCATAAAATATTTGTCCCTCTTATACAGTAAGASTTGAAACAACTTAGAGCTAAAAACTAAAGGAAGGAATGAGAGTAGTCCCCTTATTCTCATGTTCAAMACAGATATCAAGAGCAGAACATCATTTGAGCAGTTTAATTTAAACTTGTTAGGACATTGATAAGTGTAACTACTTTAAGGTTTGTGTTGCTTATCAACAGATTTATCAAATACTCTCAAAATCTTTAATTCTTAAATGAAGAATACGTCAGTCAAATATTTTTATAAAAGRCCAGAAAAGCTACAGATTACTATTTTGAAAAAAGCCATAAACAAAACTAGAATAAAACCAAAATAAATCAAACCAAAAAAGCCATTAGTACTTCAGATAGCTGCCCCAGAGAAATCTTGCATACTGGCCCCCAACCTCCATTTGCAAAGATAATTGATATAAAAAWTATACTGCAAATTTTCCATGTACCTGAACTAGTTTTCATCTAGAACTGTTCTCTATCTTCTTSACTGATATAACTGCTAGCAGTTTCTATGGCAGCTATTGCAAAAGATTCTGGTTTTCTTGTTATTCTTCTTGCTGGTGTGAATATGAAAATTAAGATGAAGTTGCATGTAAAACAATCATTATTAGGGGTAACTCCTCAACTTAGAAAGGATGACTGTCATTCTTAGATATAACCATTACTTTCAGTAATCTTATGTAGAAGGAGGGAGAAAGAAATACTTAACCATGAGAAAAAATGTAATTTTCAATTGCCAAAAACAATCTAAGCTGAAGGTGATTCTACATGCACTGMATAAAATTACAGGATATAAAACTACTTTCATGATTTATCAATATGCCTAGGAGAATGTGGAAAAAAGCTTTCAATCTTGTGCMTTCTCCATTAAATAATCATTTAAATTGTGAAAAATTGTGAATCATCTTTTCTGTCTTTTCAGTATGGCAGAAAATAATTCAAACCTAGATTTAGGAGGTTTACCTGAAAAGTACTTTTGAAAATGATTACCCAGATTTATAAATAGCCAGGTAACACTGATGAAGAATTTGTTTATTGATGTCAATAACTCTTACCTTTTAAATCCTGTTTATGTATTTGTTCAAATTTGAACAGTTGTGCTTTCCCAGAATATTAATAACTGCTCTTGTTATTGCTTAGAAAAGCAAAGAGAAATATTACAGTGCTTTATTGCATCMCTTTTAATTCCAGGATGTCAGAAATACATCATCATGGCTTTCACATTGCTTAAATATTAATCAATGAATGGTAGAACTCCTGTTGAAGAGAACAGGATGAAATTCCTTTAAACATACTCTCAGTTTAAAAAGTCTATGTATATGTATTCACTTTTATTTTAAAATAGAGAAAAAAAGCAATAAAAGTACAGAACAGAACATCTACTGATGCTATCACCATGTGTGTGTCATGTGTTTTCCTGCCCTCGGCTGTGGAATTGGACTGAATATCCACAGCAGTGTCAGCTGGAGCAGCACAGGGTTTAATGTGAATGATGGGATGTATCAGCAGGTCAACCCTTAGTGAATCTCAGATTGGGATGGTTTGTCATACTGCTTATATGGTGTCTGATCCTCTGCAATCCCTACTGCCAGCTCCTCAAGTCAGTGTCTGTTATCTGTGTATCACACCTGGRACAAAGAAAACTCTGCTGGCTCTTGGGCACCACTGCAATATGAATAATAGCAACAGCATATCATAAATGAGGTAACTGCTGTGCTGTGGAGACATTTCATGTAAAGCARATGGAAGTAAAGGAAGGACCACATCATCTAAGACAATATTTTCACTGAAGTCAATTTCAGGAACTGGCTTGTGTAATGTGCAATATACACCTGCTTTGATAGAACGGGGGCACAGCCAAGGCAGGAATAACACAGAATCAAGTACAATAGCACTGCACCAAGTACTTCTTGCCAACACATAAAAGCATTCAACAGTAGCTATTTAGTCATAACCACAGTGACACCAAAAAAAAGAGTTTGCATTTTCCATAACTGTGTGCCAAAAAACATGATCACGTTTAAAGAAATTAATTGCATCTCTGTAAGAACTCTCCTACGCAGGGCRTGTGAAACCCAGCTGCAGAGGCAACCATTACAAGGGATTGTGCTTGCAGCTGCAGCTAAAACTACATTAAATACCATTAACACATTTGGAGTAATAACAAAGAGCATTTTCATTGTAAATTAATGCTAATTTTCTATTCTTGATGCATCTAAAATTTCCATGACAGTCAAGGAAGCAGTCAATGAGGCTTAGCTACAATTACATGTAGGTGATTAAGGCACTTTGAACACTTCTCTGCCGGGAGAACGTGACCTGCCCTGTCACTCTACCTACAAATGTAACTGGAACTTGTGTCTCCCAAATGTGGGAAGACTTCTTCATGCTATTGGCTGAATTTAAGAGTTAGGCACTATTAACCAGGGTTAAACCACAAAAMCTATTGAAATATTAGAAGAAAAACTTGAAAGCATTACTTCCTGCAGGGGGTTGACATTGGCCAGCACCCGTCAGCTGCAACCCAGATAGTCTTCACTCTTCTTCACCAAGAGCACAGGGGAGTAAATATGATGAAAAAGCTCATGCATTGAGATAAAAACTTGGGGATTCACATAAGAAAAAATAAAAATAAAACCAATACTTTTCTCCCACCACTTTTCACATCTCCTTTCCTTATTATTCAACATCTTCTCCTCCTGAATGGCACGGTGGACAGGGAATGGGGCACTGTGATCAGTTCTTAAAGCTCTTTTTATGTCACTTCTTCCCTCTGGCACTTTTCCCCTTCTCAACTGTGGGTCCTGCCATGAGCTGCAGTTCTCCAGGATGAACCTGCTCCACAGACGCCTCTCCATGGGCTGCAGGGAAATTTCTCTCCAGAGCCCTCAGTTCCTGCTCCTCTTCCTTCTCTGACCTTTATACATTGATGGCTGTTTGATGTTTTCTCATTCCTCCCCCAGAGTGGATTCACAGATGGTTTTGCCCTTTCTTATACATCACAGAGACACCACCAGCATTGYTGATGGGCCCAGCTTTGGCCAGTGAAGGGTCTATTTTGGAGCTGGCTGGAATCATCTGTGTCTGGCTCAGGGCAGCCCCATCCTCCCCTCACAGAGGCTGCCCCACAGGTCCCACTGCCAGCTCCTGGGCAGTGACTCCAGTACACTCCCCTATGGAAAATTACCAGTTAGGGACCCTTGGTTTCATCATTGCTCACATCACATAACYCAAGAATGTTATTAATACCACTGTGATTCAAGGCTGTTCATTAGTTACATGAAAATTTTTCACCATCCTTAAAATCMCTGATTTCAAATTTCATGGACACAAACTACATTTCAAGAGTAGAGCTAAACTTYGGTGTGTATATGAATTCATATTTACAACAACATTTAAATGCATAATATTAATTTTTAAAGATTTYTCTTTTTRGTGAAAGACTTTGATAACACACTTWAAAAAAGMATTTTAWAGGAAAAAAAGARACATTCTTARGSAAGTGTTTAATCCAACCTCATAGYCTGTGGTTYTCTTGAGTAATATCTGAGGGTCCATTTTGGATGCAGCAGCTAGCTCACAATAACTCAGAATGGCTTTCAGAACAAGAGTCATAAATGATTGACACATAATATCACAGATGCATATATTCACCATGTACTTTCTTCCCCAAATAGAGTAGAAAGCAGCCCTCTGACTCTAAAACATCTATATCTGGATGGCATTGGGACATTCAAGTAGAATAGAAAGAGATATCAGAGACCACCAGGGGTCATATGTTCTAACAATCAGCTTGAAAAAATAAGGAACAAGAAATCAGAATWGAAAATCAACTGTATATGGGGTGGGCTACACAGATTCCTAAAAAATGTCACATAAAAATTCAGTAAAATTCAAAGTCAAGAAGCATTTGCAGTTTGTACTCATGCAAGAAGGTTATTGGGGTATTTTCCTATRCTTTTCTGCTTTATMCATATTAAAGTAAAATATTTTCASRCTCATTGAACACTGCTCAGATGSTGATATCCKMATTCACCTRTGAGATACMGGCCTRTGTTCTAAAAGAGYTCCCAGCAGCATTCAAATTCATGGRCATAAGTGGGACTTGAAACAAATATGGGTACCAAAAATCAACCTACAAATGTTYTTAACCCCTTTTTTTGTTCTCTCCTATTTTTTCTATTTAAAAGWAAAATCCAAAAGCACACTCTTCATTCAAGTTATGATAAATGTACCATGCTATCTCCAAAAGGGGCAGATCAGAGAGTTGAAGTAGTTATATAGAGGAGCTTATTCAAACAGATCTTTAAAGGGCTTCTTTTCTCAGAACAGCAAGTTTAAGTAATCTTTATTTGTGTCATTCTATATGCAAAAAGACGTATATACAATTGCTTTTAGATATACCTATGTGAAAATGATGGGAAAGTGCATAATAAAATAAAATAAAAGTCATAGAGGCAGATGAGGAGAATATTTTAAAATATTTTTTTTTCTCTAATGCTGAGAGGTAGTGGACTTAAGTAAGCAGCAGGTGTTTTGTTATCTTCCCCAGATAATCAGTAAATTGTTTGAACTGGGTACCTGTCAGCTTTGCCATGACTCTTTTGGTGTCTGTTGCTATTTCATACAATCTGGGGGTCTTTAGCATAGTTTAGTCTCCTGATAATTATTACAAATTCTTGCCATCACCTCTGTTCTTGCAGTTTTCAAGAGCATGGCATTCAGACCTTTTATTTCAACACAATTCCCTTTAGGAGATCTAATATGCTTTTTTCTTAKAAAGATTAGAAATTTTACTGGCAAAGTTTAGTGCATCTTTTTTGTTTAGGTTTTATTTTGGTATTTTTTTAATGCTGAAAACTACAATGACATTCTAACTAAAGGTTTTTTCTTATTCCAGAGAAAGAATGCATGCATGGCTAGAAGAACAGTACTGTGAAGGGTCCATACACTTTGGAGTGCTGAAGAGTAAGGGAGGAATTACAGTCCCATGCAGGGGAGAAGAGGGTTCCTTCACATCTTTACCTCACAGCAGGTCCAGATGAGAAGTGCCCAGATTCAATTCTTCATGACCAAGGAAGCTCTGAGCAGCTTGCCCTAAMACCAACCCTAACCTAGAGTGGGATTGTAGGTCACTCACGACTCAGGCCAGACAAGCATTCCTTGCTCTACAAGGATACTGTTCCTTCCAATCCTGAAATCTTTTTCTTGTCCTGCTTTGTGCCATAGGTCTTCCACATTTCCCAGGTTAGAGCCACCTTTCTTCACCCTCTTTCAGCCCAAAGTGTCTCCCATATTAGTGCTACCCCCTTATCTTTCATCAGACAGGTCTATTCATTCAATCTCAAAACCATATTTCTCTTGATCCCATGCCAAATTGCTTCATTAATTTTTTTACTTAATCCTGTTTAATTTAATGTTGTAGTTTTCTATTTCTAAAAGGAGATGCAACATAAGTGTATGCATGTGTGTGTGCAAGTGGGAATAATTGGTGCTTTTTCTGGATACAGAAAAGAGAAGGCATCAATCAGCCTTCCTATGAAAAATGGTTGACCTTCAGATTTCACAGGAGTCATAGTGCTTATTTGCTCAAGAATGCCACTATTTACACCAAAAACAAACCTGTCTTGGTAAAGCTTTGGGAGGAAGGTGACTAAATGTTTTATTACAAAGCAAGGATCAGCAGACTCACAAATGGWTGATGGAGACTGGACTGTGGCACAGCCATTTTCTCCTACAGAATATTCCCCTAGCTTCAAGACAGTTATAAAACAAAAGAAAAGGAAAAAAAATAAAGAAAAAAAAGGCAAAAAATATCCCCACGCCTGTCTTAAGTAGAAATTAAGAAAATGCATGTCAACCATTCAGTCATGTAAGAGTTTCTTTTTTTCAGAGCATACCTTATTTTGTAAAAAAATACCTGGGTTTTTCTTTTTTTCTGGAAAAGTCATAGAAGGCTTATGAAGGAAAAGTAATAGAGGTTGAAGTATTACTGTTCAGCAAATATGCACTTCTCAATTCTGAATTCTGAGATGAAGCATTATGTACTAGATTTTCTCTGCATACTCAAAATTGAAACATAACTGCTTATTGAAAAGACACATTATGAGGTTAATTACAATGAGATGACTTGGCTTTTCATTGAAAAAATCTTGTAATATATTTTTAGTTATTTTACATGTTTTCCTTTTTCAAAGAAAAAAATATCACCCATTTAAAAAGATTATTTATGTTTTCATATAGTATATTTTCTAAGATTTCTATTAAAAACTATTTTTAATAACCAAGTGGTTTTATTAGGCCTAGATAAAGGGCAAAGAATTTATTTATATTTATAATGATATTTTACAGCAGAATCACTAAGTATGTTATAGTAAACAATGGAGAAAATAAGAAATATTTACACAGAGGCTATTCCTTCTAAAAACTATTTCTATGCAACTTTTCAGCCGCTCTTTCTGTTTTTCAACCAATTATAACAAGCAGAAATCTTATCATTCAAATCTAATTAATTTTGCTGTAACAAACTGCAGTACATGGAAAGGTTAAACTAAACATCCATCTTAATATTCTTAATGGTAATAATTCACCCCCAAAGCAGCTTATGTTTAATAATAAATCTAAATGTATGTCTTATTTCTAGAAGTAGTTACAAGCCCTGGATCTTCAGTGGGAAAGGGGACAATAAAACAGCAAGGTGGAAAGGAAAAAAATCTGGAATTATATTGCAAGTGTGATGCAATGTATGATTCAATTCAGTCTGAATAATTGAGGGTTTTATTTCAAGCTTCAATCTTTGCAAACACATATTCTGCAAATGATTTTCATATGCATTTTTCCAATAATGATGAGGTAGTAAATGAACATGGATTAACCACAGCAATTTTTAAAGCATTTTCATAGATTTTTGAGTGTATTCCTAAGAGAAGAAATGAAGTGTTAACGTTTTAGTCTATAATGTTTGCTGATAATTTTTCAGAATACAGTTTGCAAATTATTTCCGTTACTTCTTAGGTAAGTAATCAGTAGATGTATTTTTAGAATCATTCAAGAGGCTTAAAATTTTTTAAGTAGCAAAAAATTGTTTCTTGCATTTCATATTTTCAAGGGGAAGATTATTTCCAAGTCAGTTGTACATTAGAGTGTCTTTAAGTTTTTGGATACTCATCCTCCCAAAATCATTAATTTTTTAAGAAGCTGTCTTCCAACCTTCAGCATTTTCCTTCAGTAAGTAAAAGGACTGATTATTTTTTGTAGAAGACTCAAATCATGCARATGTATTTCTTTGTACTTATTTCTGACTTGTGGTTCTAACAGTTCCACTGTATTTCTCACTGGGATGCTTTACAGCTCTGTGTGTCCTCAAMAGAGCAAGATTTTCCTGACGCTTTCAAAGGTCTCTTAATTTTTGACCAAAATGTCTTCTTTCAATAAATTCATCTAGGCATGTTCATGATTTCTACCATATATTTTTGCCATCTCTACCCTATTCTATCACATGGAGTGGGACAGTTATTGTGTTGCTATTACATTTCTCATTTTCTTTCATTTACCTAAACAAAACATTTGCATGACTATTTCAATAGAGTTTTAAACAGAATTTCTTACATGCAAACTCTYGTAAATCATCTGAATCTCTGACATAAGGCACTGGAAAGCTCATCTTCCCTTTTCTAAAGTACAATACAAAGACATCTCAGTTATTATCTGCTTTCAGGGAAAGGATAAAATGTTTTTGACATGACAAATACAGATATCAATTGAAAGTAAATACAATTCAAATCTTTAAAATTACTAAAACATTATTTAAAATACTTTAATTTTCTTTCTAAGGCACCATTTGTTTTTSTCTTTTGCTGAAACAAAAGCTATCTGAAACTACAACGGTGCTGTAATTTATAACCATGGCTGGATCATTAGGCAAAAAGATTGCCTTGATGAATTCTTACAGGCAGTGAAATAGTCCCCAATTACTCCTAGAACCTGTTTTATTCACCTAAATGAGTAGATTTTTTTTTCAAATTCTACTACTACCCATTTTTTTCCTGAACATTAAGCATCTGGTTATGGAAGCAGTTGAGAGATCAGTGCCTTGCAAATGATGCAATTGGCCATCTAGAATATATTCAGGTGAGAGGTATCTATTACATGTGCTTGTGAAGATTAAAATCTTTGTCTACTGGCATCCATTTTCGTAATTTAATCACACATTTCAAGAACAGACAGAAAGTAGCATTTCTCAGAGTACTTTTTTAAAAGTATAAATTTTCCAAAGAAAAACTCAAAAATTACATAATTGTATTTTTTCAGGGAATTTTTTTTAGAACAAATCTGATCCGCTAAAAGGTTATATTAAGGAGTTATACCACATGCAATGAATGTTACCGTAATAATCCATTTTTATTCTATGAAACACTAATTTTTAAGTAAAAAATATCTCCTGAAATAAAAGGAGCAAAATCCATTAGTAAAACTATTATTCATTTCATCAACAGTTCAAACCTTCTATTGCAAACTGATTTTTGCTATATCATGTGGTACCATTAGAGGATTTTCTTGGAGTAGAATCACTGAATTAGGTGCAGTCCTTTGTACTCCTGGAACAGCCTGATAACTTTGTGCAGTCATGAAATTATAAATGCTTGTAAGACATAAATAATGGGCATGTTCTATTTCTGCACAAAAATACTTTTACCTGAAATAAAATTTACTTCTCTAGGTGACTTGACTCAAAGCAAATAAATTTAACTCRACTCAGATGTATGTGCAGTCCTCATAGTTTATTTCTGTACTTGACTAGCATAATTTTTTAATCTCTAATATTGATCAAAATAACTGGGTATTAATTCATTCCCCTAAAAACTCTATGTAAAGGGGTGTAGGGACAAGAAATGGAAAAGCCTGAGCAGAAGTTGTTATATTTATTAATCCTCTAGCTCTCACACAGAGAACTGTGTTTACCCAAAAATGTAGATGTGACAAAAGGCCAAATGRGCAGACCAGGAGCCTTGACTTAAAACAAGACTTGTAGCATCACATTTCCTATCTCACAGGAAAMTAACAGTGCATTCTTCCCATTTACACCTTCATGGCTCTCTAAAATCAATTAAGACTCAAGGTCTGGTATCMAGCTGCTGTTACCAAGCAAGAACCGTTTGGCTGATGTTCTGCTGACAGAGAACAAAAGGTGCTCAGTGCACAGTGAAAATGTGCAGCCAAAGGACCATCAGAGGCATCCCTGGGCCTCCCAACAGCTTTCACATTCAGAGTTCTTACCGTCCCTCTAATTGTTCTCAAGCAAAACAAACCTTTTGCTTTTTTAAGAAATGAAAGGGAGAAAAACATTCCAGGAGAAAATTTACAGGGATCCTTTCTGCTTTGTATTTTTCCTTTRATTATTCTTCACTTATTTTTCAACAGGGAAGAGTTGTCCCCATATTTCCCATATGCCTCCGACCTGAATGAAGATAATCAGTAATGTTGTTGTCACATTGATCTTTCCATTATCATAAGGGAAAAATTCAGTGGTGCTACATTTCAAATTGTGCAGTTATAYAACTCTACCTTCCTAAATCCATTACATTCTCCAATGTTCTGCTTAGCTCTTCTAAGGTGGAAGAACGATTTAGTAATTTTGGGTATATTCACTACTACTTCAAATCACAGGTATTGCACAACTGTAGTCAATTTTAAACCAGAAAAAAATGAGCAATTATTTAATAATACTATATGTTTATAAGTCTACTGTGGAATTTTATTCACTGCAATGCTAAGAAGAGCGGGAATAAATGACGCAGCACAGACAGRGTTAATATTGCAAAAAAGATGTTCAATAAGTCTCTGTCTAGCTTTAGGTTTTGCCATAATAATCAAGAATTCACAACTGGTATGAAGATTTTTCAATAACAGAATCCCACTTGTGCATAAAATAACTCTTGAATGTAGTTTTTACTCAACAGCATTGTTATGTATTGAGGGATGGGTGARTCATCTATTGTTGCTCATTGTTTGGCATAATTTTTTTGGTTATAGTCCAAATTGCATGTCAGATAATACATCAAGAGAATTCTCATTCTAATATTCCTGAAAAAGCTGCATTAGGTTTTAGTTCAAATGAAATTCAGTGAATTTACCTGGACTAGTTCCAACAGTGCTTTTGCATTTGTCTGATCTTAAGTCAGTGCAAAAGCTAGACAAGTTAGCCTTTAATTTGCTCCAGATAATCATAGTCAATTCATCTGTAAGAATTGTCAATCCCACAGGAGGTGTTTGTCATTCTTAAGATCTCAAAGAAAAGGATAAATGGAATATGAAAGGAACATGTGATGCAATGTTTAATGCTCTGACATACAACAAAAGAAAGAATCAGAGTTTTTATTCCCAAAATCTGCGTTCTAACCAGAAGCTCTGTCATGGGAGGTAAGAAACACCCACACACCTTGGTATGGGCATGGCAAGTCTTAATGGGTATAGAGATGGCCTGGAACAAATGAAATTAGAGAATTACAGACCAACAAGGAGACCAGYACATTGAGTCCCACAGCTGGGCAAATACAGGCTGAAATGAATGTGTTTCTATCAAGCTTTCTCAAGCAACAGTCCTTTAATAAGGTGTAAAATCCTCCTGAATACTAGGAACATAAAGAGTCAGGCTCAAGATGGTTTATCAACAATCCAACAGTGCCATCTATCAGATTTCATCAGAACWATGTTTTTCCATATGACAACACAACTGTGTCATTTTCTTATGCTAAATATTTTTCAGATTTGACCTACAAAAGGTGTACAGAARACTAACCACTGTTAATTTATACATTAAATTAATGCATGCAGAGTTCTAGTAACYATAAATGTCAGGGTGGAGGGCAGGAAAGAAGGAAAGCYTATCTTTTAAAAATGTYTCAGCTATTTACTGGATAGCAACAAGTTACATTCTTTTTCAGCAAATTGGCTATGCTTTCTTYTTATGTGGTTGTCAAGTGATTTTMTGGAGTTTGAAGTTTGAAATTCTCTGTGAAACTTACCACTTAACAGACTTACAAATATAATCTGTACCATCTAAAATAATGAAATAAGACACAGCTCAACAAACACATTTTTTTTAAGTTAGTATTTGAAAAAATATCATTAGCAAAAAAATGTGTCTTTTCTTCTCCTGAAAAGCCAGCTGGCAGGATAAATAAAAAGCTACGCTATTATTAAATCCCCAAAACTCACATAAGATGAATTAGAACTTCAGAAGTACAAGACAGTGATGTTGTACCTGACTTCAATTTAACATGAAAATTCTAGTTTCCTCTTCCTTCAATGAATTAAACAACTTTGTGCAAATTTAAAATAATTCCAATGAAGGAAAGGAGCACGTGAGTCAGAGGACAGGTGATACTCTCATGATAGAAGGTTCAGGTAGGGAAAAGMAGGTGTCATCTGGACAAATAAATCAAACTGTTGCTTCTTAAGATGCATCAGGGAATAAAGCAATGATATTTTTCAAAATTTGAGTGGAACTGTTTTGTGTTAAAGCAGACTTGGAACAGACTGGTTGTCACTGGGCAGTAGCAAACAAAGAATATAAAAGTCACCCATTCRATAAGCACATAAATTCTCTGGTAATCAAGGGAAAAGTAAGTAGATTCCAATCCTCTGCTGTATCTACACAACTTGCAACTAGTTGCAACTGTACTGCAATGTGCAAGGATGGTTTTATTCCCAGACCAGTAAGCAACACAGGTCTATCACAGATAGAGATTTAAGTCATTCTATGATAAAATTAGATGTTTCTGTTTCTGAATTTATCTGGTGGGTTTTATTCCAGCCCATAGCTGTCCATGAGCAAATCAGATTAAATATTACTTGACAAATTCTATGAAATTTTTTATATAAATTATTCAGTAATAATTTTCTTAGTTTTGCCAAATTTATAGAGATAGTAGAAAAATTAGTAAATTATTCAGATATATATTAATCTCTCTTACTTGACATGGGCACTGAAGTATACTAATGTACGTAGAATATTATATTCAAGCAAAATATGAAATGTTATTTGATAATTCAACTAGCATCTGAAATTTTGATAATTTGTGTCTGTTTAAATTGACAATATTGTAAAGCAGATTCCTGCATCTCAAAATGCCAAGATTATCATAACAGAAATCCTTTTTTCACAATGACTAGGAAAATTCATTCAGTCCTTGACTCTTAAATTATTAATTGTGTCTCCTGTTCTTTGCTGGAAAACTTCAGTAGGAAGATTTTTCTTGAAGACTGTGCTGGATGGCCTTGACTTGGACACCWACTTTTCTGACATCTAAATTTGAGTGTGACAAATTTTATCAGATACTTTGAAGTCATTGACCTGTCCAAATTTCATAAATGGTTTGCATTATGAAAAATCAAATAATTTTTTTTAAATCTGTATCAAGTAAGATTTTCAAAAGCCCACAATATTGGCCTAACTATGTTGCCATTAAAGTCAAAGAAAGTTCTAACACTGACTTAGGGAAGTGCTGAAGCAGAAGAGGGGTGATTGAAAGCATTTGATGTGGGAAACTTGCCAGCATCAACTCAAGGTTACTCAAGTTCTTTAAAAAGTCTTACCCAAAACTTAAATTCTTAACTATTTCCATGCATTTACAAAGTATGAAGGTGAGTTTCATAAATAAAGCTACTGTGGATCCATATGTTTACGTGTAGCTGTTCGGGGGAAGCATAAAC
Organism: Malurus melanocephalus; assembly: GCF_030028575.1. Classification (NCBI taxonomy): domain Eukaryota; kingdom Metazoa; phylum Chordata; class Aves; order Passeriformes; family Maluridae; genus Malurus; species Malurus melanocephalus. The sequence continues at coordinate 4,939,554 of NW_026623243.1, read as the reverse complement.
TAAATAAGAAAACAGTGGTTTCTTTTTCCCTAGTAGCAATGCCTCTTCAAATCTGTTTGYTGGAACAAGTCTTAAAACCTCCCTCAACATTATGTTTCACTGCTTCAGCTGATATTAGAGCTCAAATCTTATGGACTAAATTTAGGCAATGGATGTGCTTTAATGATATTTTAACATCACCCTGACCCTGTATTTAGAGTAGAGAGGACTGTATCAACTGCCTCTTGCGCAGGTTATTCCTTCTAACTAAAGACTAGTGCATCTGAGATGAAGGACAATGAGGTCACAAAAGTCATTTTAGATCAAACAAACACATTTTGATCAGAAATATTTTCTGCTTCATCTAGGAACATTCATGATTTCTACCATATATTTTTGTCATCTCTACCCTATTCTATCATATGACATTCTGTTACAATGAACATGAATTCTGTCATCTTAGGGGAGACCATACATGGGCATTCAGATTCTACCCTTACAATTCCTCTCTGCAAATTTAGCATCATAGCCATGTATCTGCAAGACACAGTCATAAATTGACCTTCTGTGTTAGCTGTCTTCAGAAAAAAAACAACAAAACAAAACMAAAAAAAAAGCCAAAACTGTTCTGCAGCAGCCAGTGATAAAAAAGAGTATTCTTTTAAATGATCCCAATGAAAAATTCCTCTGTAAATGCAAATATGCAAAAACTACAGTTCTAGCAGCAGTGTAGCAGTCCTCTGTTTATAACCAAACACATTGCTATTCAATAAACAGTGCTGCATAAATTTCATCTCCCTGTGGGGAAAATTTAAACTTATTTTATTATTCCATTGGAATATTTTAAATGAGAAAAAAATGAAGATAAACTGCAGTTGACCCTAGGCATTCCAAATGCCATTAAGGCTCTCGCTCTGCTAGGCCCATCTGTTGCTTTTCAGGCCAGCTATTCATTAACCTTATTAGCACCAGCCCCCATAGCCTTGAGTTGACATTTCCCTGGTTAATATGGAAAGCCCATTTCCTAGCGCACATGAAGAGGCTGATTAAAGAATTTCTGTGAATTTTCCAATAGATGCAGTAGGATACAGAAACAATAGATCTGTGTTTTCCAAATCCAATACAAAATTCCCTTCTGGGGGCTTCTAGGGGACTGCAGTGTTCTRATACATTAATATGTAGCTTTGCACAGTTACTGTCCTAATCGAATCAGCAGAAAATCAGTCTTCTTGGCATCAGTAATAATCTCTATCTGTTGCAGCAATATAAATCCAACTGGTATAGTATCAGATTTTGTGCTAGATTTACTGATGAGCCAAAAAAACAACAGCAAATGTATTCATTCCACTGATACACCCAGCAGCTTAAATTGATGTGAAAACATAAACTATTTATCATATTTAACCCATTGATATGAAGTCACAGTAAGGKGAATTGTTTAGTATTTAATCCCAGTGCCTCTTCATGTTGGGTATTCATGCAATTTTTTTACTCCCACAGAKAATATTGTGAGCAATTAAATTTGCAGAATGAGTTTAGAGGAAGTGTTTTTCTCTCTCTATTTTAGATTAGGTATTGCAAACATAAAAATTTCATCTATTTCTAAACCTGTACACAATCAAACAAGCATTTCAGAAAATAAACAATATTCATTCCTCTCACATCATAAATTTGTTGGSAACAGCTGATCTAATTTCACACACTAAAAGGAAATTATGAACTTTTTTTGTCAAGTTTGTTTGAAATTGAAGAGGTTGGGGTTTTTTTTTTATTTTTTTTTAAGTCTGAGAGTCAAAGTAAACAAACTAATGGGTTAAACTAGATGGACAGAAGAGCAGTCTTTCTCAGCATTCCTTTGGCACTTCTTATTCTTCTTGTATCTGTGGCAATACAAGGTAATTTACAGATAATTTTTTCCCATAAGTGGAATGCCAAGATAATTTATAGAGGTGGCCTATTCTTCCTGACCAATTTATTTAGTTAGGAGTAAGCCTTTAAGGATTTTAAGGCTAGAATTAAGACTGTCCTTCTAAAAAACACCCAATTCAGCAATTCAGCAATGCAATTAATTAAAAATAAGATCTGACCTACAGAAACAACTACAGTTACTATAGATAGAATGTACTGGAAAACATACTGCTGCCCAAATCTCTTCTAGTGCAAGGATCTATTCATCAAGTATTGTCCCTCTGTTAATCATTATGTGTCCTTTCTTGTGAAGTTATCTGTCTCTACCACACCTGTTCTAAGCCTGTGTCAGACACAGCCTTTCTTTCCACAACTGAGTCTGTTCCAACCAGCAGCAGCCCAGCACTTGTTAATAGGTAAAACAAAAACAATAATGGTTATAAATGGTTCTGGTCTTAATCAGAAGACAGTGAAATCAATGGAAAGATTTGCAGAAACTTCATGGGGTTTTGGAGAATATGGAATTCACAGAGGGCTTTGCATGAGGGAGCATGTCACTGATGTTACCTGAGCACTCCTCCTCCTGTTGTCATCACTGGGATAATCTCTTCCAGCTCAAAGTCTTGACTTATGCACACCTGAGAACTGAGCCTGCACCTTTATTGTCTCAAAGAAATCCTGATATTTACAAGTGTCAAGTAACCAAAACTTCATGTCACAGGAGCTACTGAAAAGATGGAGCTGATACAAAGATGGAAARGCATTTTCTATTGGAATTTCTGACAAAAAATAGATAAATCTAAAAGATGCAGTTCAAGCCTTATAAACACCTTGAAGTTTGGATGCCTATCTGAAARTTTTTGACTAAAAATCTGAATGATTTAGAGCTGCTTGATTTAGCTGGGARGTTCAGAAAAATAATCTGTTTCTTGAGGCATGGTAAATAGATAAAAGTGAGGACACTCAAAGACAATCATAAAGTATGAGATCTGAAAAAAGAACAAAAATTAAAAAAAAATAATTTCTTCAGACCTCAGAAACATATTTCAGACCTCAGGAAATAGGTTAAGAAATGGATTGATTCATTCACACATTTTGTTTATGTCATCACTTGTAGTTGTTAATATTTCTTTAGTTGCTCACTGATAAAAGCCAACCCTATGGCATGTTAAGAACAGCTTAGCATTTCAGTGAGACACAGAGGGGGATGAAAAGAACAGTTCTGTCTTTCTGTCTGTCCCCCTGCCTTGTTCCTCTGCAGTGTGCTGAGCAACAAGCTGAAGCTCCGTAACACAAAAACTTTCATAATTCTGGTGCAACACTTTTTCACAAATGCTTTGACTCCCAGAGAAGCAAGACTGRAGAAAACTACGCAGGCTTCCTCATCCTAACAGAACAGCACACTACCCAGCAATCACAAAGCAGCCTTTGTGTGAGATTTCATAGGAAAATATAAAGAACAAAAAAAGAAGTTTCACACCTAGGAGGCTACTGTCTTTTTTTCAGTGTAATTATTCCTTTTTCTCCTGCATATGCAGCTCTTCCAGCTTCTGTGGCTGTGACAGTACATTTATCAATTTTCTGGCTTAAAATTTGTGCTTTGCCATGACTTGCATAGAGGTATCTCACMATTTAGTTCCTAATTCAAAACAAGCTTTCTTTTACTAAGCCTTGTACCTACAGAAGAAAAGGCTCTGTGCTTATCCCTTATAACTGAATAAAGATAAAAATGTACAAAGCATGAGAAAAATAGATATTCTTATTCCTGTTTTTAGAAAAAAATTTCTTTTTTTTTTCTGCAGTCCTTTGTTCCCCTCTACAATAAGGCCAAGCCCAAAATGCWGAACAAGAAATTCTGGTTAGTGCTGTTTAAAATTGTCTGAGTATTAAGAATATTGCACAACATTTTTTTCCYAAACAATTAGAATAACAAGCAATCTGCCAACATCTTTCAGCAAATGAAAGAAAAATACAGAGATCATTGTTCTGTTTCAAAAYACTTGTTCACAAAATTTTGACTCTACTGGAATGTAGGTGTTTTCTTTAGGGCATTTGAAGTTCATATCTATGCCAGCAGAATTTAATACAAATTTCTTCAATAATCTATTTGAATGCATATTACTCAAACACCAAAGAATCTTGCTCCGTCTAGGAGAAGAAGAGGGCATGTCTCTCAGTCTTACAGGAATTGAAGAGACAGAGTGTCAAGGTTTTAAATGTGCAGGTAGCAGGTGAGTTTGTACTGCTGATAGCAAAAAAGCAGCCCAATAACAACCGTAAAGCCCTCCTTGTGAGCTAAGTTATGTAAATTGAAGAATGCCCTTACTGTCAGCAGGTATATTATTTCAAAGAAGACAGACAACTGTGTTAATCTCCCTTCTGCTTAATCCCTGTCTCTCCACAAATCATCATGTCGACAGTTTAAACAGATTTAGATGTGACTGAAATCAAGAAAAGGAGATAGTCTCTGGATGCYGAGGCTGATGCAGGCCTCCAAGAGGTAATTTTGTTTGTGGTAGAGAGAGAACACAGGAGAGAGAGTAAATCTAACAAATCTAACAAAGCAGCCTTCTGGCCCAGCCCTGAGGATCAAATCCAATTCTACCAAGATACACATTAAGCCCTGTCTATCACAGCTTTGCCCTTGAAAAGACAAATAATGATGAGATTCACCTCGTTGTGCTTGTCTCTGGAGAGAGGAGACAGAAGRCATTTAAGGAATCTGCACTGTTGTTCATTTCAAATGCCTTTTTTTATTTAATTCTTATTATCTTAGGGCAGGGGTGAAAAAATAGTTAACTCTGTTAATTTAACCACTTGCTGTCCCTTAAGTAAGAAGCAATAATCACTAAAGTAATAAAAGCAATCAAGAGTGGAGAAAATGGTGGTCAGTGGAACAGTGGCTCATGCATTATGCATCTTGACCAAATTATTTGTTTCAAAATGCATCTTTTATACTTACTCTTTTAAGTGAAAAGGACCAATTTCTACTTWCTGCTCTGCTGAGAATCAATGTGCAAAACATTCTCAAAAGACTGCTCTGAATTTTGAATATTTAATTAAACAATTTTCTAATAGTATAGAAGTCACATTGCCTTATATTCTTTCTGCATCTCGGCTGCGTCAAAACCAGACCTTTAAGGCTATTTTTTCAGTACTTAACAGTCAGGTTTTAGATGAAAGAACCCTTTTTCAATAAGGATTTACTAGCATGCCACTCTTGAAGTTTTTGAACAGAAATTCTATAATTTAATCACTTTAGTGTTAACTCTTATCTGATCAAATTAGCATTTGCAAGACTATTACACCTAAAACAACAAAAATAGTCTTTGGAACCATCTTCAATGCTAAGAAAATCATAATTACCTGGTTGGTCTGCATGATCACAGCCTGCAGTACTGTGTCTTAGAAGAAAACCAGAAAATTAATTAGCTAATATTAGTGACATTCTTTGAAGATGAATAGCTATATGAAAGTGCTGAGAATTATTACAGTTATTAGATAGCACAATCAACTGCTACTCACAATTTAATAATTGCAGTAATTTAACTAAACTAAAGAGGATGCCACTGTTTGCAATTCCTTGGGGCAGCTCCCTAGGGTTAAGCTGATGGGTTGAGGGGAAAGCAATAGAAAATCTGGGCTGATCACAACTGTGCAAGATTGCAGGACTTTTTGTGCATTATCAAAAGAGTGCAAGAGTGGCCAGGAGCCATTCTTCAGCTTTTGCAAGAGCAAAATCCTCTCTGTCCTCTTCTCCCAACAAGCACTGTCTCCTTTCCTGTCCCTTGCTCTGGGGTTTCTCTAGAAGGGAGATAATCTGAAGGGAAGCCCATAGAGGGAAAAGGTGGGTTCACCTCACAGTGTGGGACATGGAGTTGCACTTTTATTCTCCTTGGAACATTTCTAGTCTCCTCTCAAACCTTTCTAATCAACTTCAGTTGAAATTACTTCTAAATCTTCTGTGTCTGGCAAATTAGCTTAAACACCAAAGAAAGACTTCAGCAAAATGACTTTGATCTACTCTAGATGAAGAAGTTCACTCCCTGGACCTTCAAAGTCCCTAATTTGGAWGGCACTGCCTCTTCACTGACAATTATTATGGTGTATTTTATCATTTTATCTGTTTGCAGCTGTTCATTCATTGTGTCCTTTTGAATATGTCACCATGTTATTCAAACATGTCCCTATGTGGCAATTGCCAGCTAGAGATTTATTTTATATGGTTTAAATTGAGTTAACAGCACCTGCTGTAAATTTCATTCTCAGCTGGGTTTCTTTACTTCATGAAATATAATTTCTTAAATGCTCTGATATCTTAGGAATGAAAGAACTATGTAAGTACAAAATATAATATTCAAATTACATATAATAATATTAGCACATGGTACAGTTGAGAATGAATTGACAAATTTAGATTCTACACTTCTACACTGTGAGCCACCTTTCCTGGAACTATTCATAATTCAGGTATATTAGAAGAGTCCTTAAATGTGGTATTTTATGGACGGTTGAATATTCATAACTTAAACTACAMATTTTCTTAAGGAGCTCAAAATAGCTACATAATGAAATTTTTATTCATCGATTGCTTAATTTTCATGAAGATTTGCTTATGTTTGCAAAATTAATAGCTAACAAATACTTTTGTTCGTATTTTCTCATCACTTAAAATTTCCTTTGGGAGACCACATCTTGCCTGGATGTGTGCAACAAYACTCTAACCCTATTCTGCAGGTGAAAAGAAATTCCTGATGGTAAGTTAAAAATCTTTGCCATGACCACCATGAACTTTTAGGGATTTTTTTGTATGTGCATAATTAATATAAGTTTGTAGTTTTTCAATTGGATTTCTTTCACAAAGTTTGGAAGACGTGAATCATTTTGCCCATGTGTTTGGTGGCCCGGTGCCACTTCAATAATCACACACACAAATGGCACGAAAATCAGCAATGAGCAAAAGTGCAGACTCCTTAAAATGAAAAAAAAAAATCCTGGCAAGACACCTGTGTTTTGCAAAGATCTAGAAAATTTAGTGATAATTAAATACAGTAAGAGGAACAGTCTGGAAGTTAATTAAATAATCAAAAACACTGAAGAAAGCTGTGCCAGCCCTATTGGTCTGAGCTATTTCTGTAAAGGAATCATCTCTGCACAGGGAATGGTTAAGGCTGGTGGCCACCTTATATTGCCTGTKGTAAATGCAACCTCATCAGATACTAAAGAACAGGGAAGTGGATGTCTGCAGTGGCTGAGCTATCATGAGTGTTACAGCACCAAAGAGCAACATTTCATAGTGGCACAGCTAGACAAGAATGTGCTCTTAGGGTCATTGGCCCTCTGAGTGCCCAGGTGCCACATTAGTAACGGGGTGCCAGGTGTGGAAAGATTAATAATGCATCTTTCAAAATGCAAATTAAATAGGGTCTRTCTCTGTTTGCAAAAGCACAGCATTATCATGGAATCTGATCAGTTTGTGCTGTTAGTGCTCATTGTCTGTGCTCAGCCCTGAAAATCGCCATCCATGCGAGTGAGTGCCTGACAGATGGAGGTGTGTGCTGAGTATTGTCGTGTGCCACAGCCAGGCCCATTCCTGTAGGCCAAARTCAGGTCCATTTATAGAGATTTTGAACTATTCTGCTAACTTTTATGATAGGTTAACAAACTACTGCGTTCACAGGAAAAGGAGGATAGTTCCAGACGCAGGTAACCCAAAATGTTAATGCACTCCATACCTATCTGTACCCAAAATTATTACCATCTCTTCAGACCCAGAGGCCAGAAACAGAGCCATGATGTCGGCAAGGGAGAGCCGCTCTTTTAAGGTCGGTGTCRCTCAGGCAGGAGCTCTGTTGCCTTTCCCCCTCGTTCTTGCCGGGAGAGCTGAGGCAGCACATGGCAGACAAGCAGTACCACGCCCAGGAAAATGAAACATTCTCACTCTGTGTGGCCATCCCACCCCAAAGCAGGAGCACACAGAGCCCGGGTCACCCTAGCTGGCTGCACGCCGCCTTTGCGCAGAGAAGGGGAAATCCCTCCACGAGTTCCAGCTGCCCACCCAGTTCACCGCCAGAGAGGTAAGAGGGGCATTTGACTGGTTTTGGACTTCAGGCTTTCGTTCTGTTTTGTCCTTGCTTCCTGTTGGCTGTTTTTTGGGGAGAAGAGGAAATTTTGTAATTGCACAGCTTTGCTGGCTGTGTTGATTTTCTCTCTTTGTTCTCTCTCCCCTCACACAATCGCCTGTGGAGGGCATCACCTTGGAGTGAGGGTTTGTCTGCAGTTTTTGTTTCTCTTTGTTTACASTCTGTGAGATTCAGCAGCTTTGCAACTAGTTTTTACCACTTTTATTGTTTACCTGTTCCTGTTTCATTTTTTACWGAACTGCTATTTTTTCAGTTATCTCACATTTATCTCTTCTTATTGGTGGAAAGGAAGTATTCAAAACTAAAAGGAGAAGGTAACTCATTTGGGAGTGTCCATTCCCTTTAATTGTCTTAAACCAAGACAGTCCAAATGGTAAAAGATATTTTAATCAATACTTTGCTTAAATACAGATGAAATTCACATCTCCCAGGTGTGATCACAGCCAAATAATACATATGTCAAACGTGTTCATTTCATGCCTCTGTATTTTTAGATATTCCA
>NW_026623243.1:4921026-4930988 GCF_030028575.1 Malurus melanocephalus | reverse complement strand
CAGCTAAATTCCTTACTATTACCTGCCTGGCACTGACTTCTTTGGGGCAGTAGTATTTCCTTTAGCAAGTGGAACATTCTGCCAGCTGAAATACAACTTGTAATGCCTTGGGCCTTGATTGCTTTCTTTTCTATGAAAATATTACTTGCCTGGTAGCTATCTTCTTTCATTTTTTAATTAAACATTTTCTTATGAAAATTTGTATTCTTGCAGTGTGCCATATACTGAATCTTTTTAAATAACCTTCTTGAACTRAAAGTAATAGTCTTTCTGTCTTTTTCCCTTGTCTCTTATTTCTAAATTTTATTTCTCTGTCCTGCAATCTAGATAACACTGATGAACAAAAAASAATTGTCTTAATGCTTTTCTATCCAGTCTGATTTTTGGCTGAACCTTATTATGATGTTTCCATTGTTCATACTTGTTCTAGTTATGTAAATATCTTCATGTAGGCAAATTTWAATGAAAGCAAGCCTGTTTCCAGTATCTCCATGAAGTCATTGTTCTTTTATTCATAACCCTGACAGAAAAGAGAATGTTATCTAGAAATCCAAGTATAGAGTGCAATGAGTATGCCAAAATTCCTGTGCAGGCTTCTCTGGTTTTGATAAGTGACACAAATAATTACAGAGTGCACCCTTTCCACTGCACTCAAAGTCCAGGTGCTCCACTTTAAACAATTCAGATTTCAGAGTAGTCAGTGCTGCCTTCAAGCTGCATGTACATATATAACCAAACCATACACATGTGCTCCAGGATGATTTTTGGTGTAGCATGCTCTCTTGGCATTTTCAAGTCTAATCATCCCTATGTTATGCACACAGACCATCATCCTGAAAAGTCTAACTCATGCTACAAATGAAAAAGATTGTGCTATCATGCTCCTATGCAATTACATACCCCAGAACAGGACCTATGTAGAAGATGAAGAATATGACTCACACTGAAAACAAGGTACAAGACAGGAATTGTCAAGTTTCCTATTCCTTGTCCTTCCAGCAGCTCTCAAGAATTGCAGTGAAAAATGTGTTCACTAGCATGTCACAGAAATGGGAAAGAAAATGACATCCCAAGATTATCCCTAACCACAGTATGTAGCAGCAACAAGCCAATTCAGTTTCACAGAATTAATGAGTTTAAGGAGAAAGGGCACTTTCCTCTTGTGTATAATTACAAAGACCTAACTTAATATCCTTGTGATCATATTGTAAGTCTTAATAAAGTAACAGAAGTAATTGCAGCAGATTAGAGTTCTTGACATAATGTTCTTTGACTACTGTAAGGCCTTTGACTTAACATATTTTKCTCACAAAAACAGTGTAACAGAAAGTGAATATGAAACCTGTCAAAGGATTGAAACTGGTTGATTATTTCATAAATAGGTATGAGCAGATCCCTCTTTTAGGAAACCACCTCACCTGCTAGATGTTTGGTTCCCTTGGTTCTTTGTGTAGGTATCAGAGAGAATGAAAGAGAAACTTCTTCAGAGGGAAAAATGTGGTTTGCATGGTCAGAAATAGCCTTGGAAAGAATTGCCTCAATTCTATTAGGAGSTCTGGGAGATTGGAAACTGAGATAATTAAAGATTCAATCCCCCAGACAGAGAAGGTAAAATAAATATCCTTATTTGCTCAAGAGTGGACAGCAGTTAGTATTTTAATATATGCTGCATGATATATCTGTGATTACATAGAAATAAGGAAGTAGAGAGGACATAAAATAAGGCACCTTATTTCTAGAAGACATAATAGTATGTGAAAGGCAAACGGTAAGGACAGGTCACTAACATAAAGGTAGATCACTTGCTAAAATGAGAACAAGTGTAGACTCTCAATATGGCTTTGAGTATTTTTAATGTATTTAATGGGTCCAAATGTAACCAATGCTTATGAAACAGAAGAATTTGTCTCATATTTTTATCTGAAGACATAGGTATTAAGAGACCTGTTCAGCTRAGAGCTGATTCAACTTCCAAATGCAATAGCATGATCAAAACCAGTCACACCAAACCTGTTTCACTAAACAGGATATTTATTGGGAAGAGATAAGATATCTGTATTTCTGTACTTGGAGGTGGTGCAATACCTACAGGGATATTGTGCTGTCCAGCATCAAGGCCTGCAATATTAGAAGGGTGTTCATAATGTAGGAAATGTTTATACCAGTTCTATTGATCCTTCTCACAATACATGTCCTTCAGTAGCTAATTCACCCAGCCTTCCTCARTGAAGTGAAGGTTGGGTTATTGCATGTCTTAAGTCTCTGTGCCCACATGACAAACAGGAACTTCATAACAGCAGATTCATCAGGTAATTCTGCAATRAGATCAAATGATCTAGAGGAAGTAAGCCAAATTTGGATCAACTATAAAGCACTATAGACTAATAAAACATTAAAATAATTTGCTGCTGATTGTGGCAGACTTATCRCTGGAAACACTTTCAAGATTGGCTATTTTTCTAAACTGAACACTTCATTTCATGTGGGAATTAATTCAAAAAGCTCCAGTGGATGATGTTACGCAGGAGGTCACAGCAAATGATCACAATGGTTCCTTCTGGCTTTTATGATCTATGAATCTGTGAACTTGGTTCAATAAAATGAGTACAGCTGCCTAGCTGCAGGCACACTAGCTAATGGACTGAGCTTTCTCCTTGCCACTGACATGTAAGCTCACATTCAAAACTACCAGCAAGAAGTCCACTGAAATAAATTAATATTCTTCTTCATACTGGTGCCTGGTACTTAACTCGGAAAAATCTGTGTTGACGGTTTTATGTTAAGACAACTTGGGCCTGAATTAAAGGAAAATTGAAGTACCTAGAAGAGGCAGTCTCCAGGGATGGAAAACAGTTCAGCAATGACTTGCAGTCAGCTCCAAACCAGAGAAATTCACATAACATTTCTTTATAATCAAATGAGAGCTGTAGGCACCCCAGAGAGGTGACTGCAAACACCAGGTCAGRCATCCAGGAGAGCTGGAATGAGTAAAGTCTGAGGGTGTCTTTCTCCCTTGCTATGATGTACCACAAACGCCTTTTATAGACTAAACAGCCAAAGTGCACACAGCTAGGTGGGTGAAACCTGAGAATATGTGATTAAARGTAAAATTCTTTGTCACACACTCAATGACTGCCTGACACCGGCCTTACAACTGGAAATATGGGGGGRTTGTGTTTTTGTGTGTGTGTGTACATTTATATATACTCATACAAGTCAGAAAATGAGAGATCACTGTGATGAAAYGTTGAAGAGGCTGATAAGCCAGGTCAGTTTCAAACTTCAAAACAAGGCTTGAATAACTTACTGCTCATTAACAACACAGAGGTGCAGTGGTTGCTTCACAATCATTATGAATMATTATCAGGACATTATCACAACTTTCCGTCCTTACCAAACATATCCTCAATWAGCTGTGCCTACAGAGCACTACTGAACAGCAACCACAAMACCCTGGGCAACCTGTTCAATCCACTGTCTCACCACCCTCATAGTAATGAGGCTTCTGGCTTTTAACAGTCAAAAATACCTGTTGGAATTTCAATACACATAAGATCTTGCAAAAAACATTAAATTAAAAGCATTTAACTTAGAATTTGCGTAAGATAGTAACTGCTATTTATGTAATTTTAAGTTTTACTTCTGTATAATCTAAATATCCACATGAGCAAAAATAAGACAGCGCTTGCACATGGAGGCAGAAATTTATTTTTAGGCTAAATAAAATCTGAAGTTTGTTTGTGGTGACAGAGACCCCTTCTTTCTCAGCTGTATCAAAGTAGATATAATTTTACCATTCCTAATAAATAACCAAGAGGTTATTTAAGCAGATGTTTCAGCTTTCTGCATTTACTACATGGTGTTACTTGATGGTTAAACTACATAAGCAAAAGCTTTTTGAATAGATAGATGGCTTCCATGTACCAGCACAAGTGCTATTGCCAATCCATTCTTGCTCACTGAAAGAGCTGACTGTAGGGATGAAATYCCTTCTAAACGCAGTTTGCTTGTCAGCAATCACGACAGCTCTCCTGCTGAACAGAAAATGTTTAATTTCTGCAATACCTGTGAGAGTCAGGGAAGATAAACCTTAGAGAGCAATGAAAATTGTGGTGTACTAAACACTTTACATCCAAAACCATAAAAGTACGATCAAATGAGAATTCAAGAATGACTTTTTTCAAGGTTGTGGAAGGACAACAGTGCATGGGTACAGACAYGTGTGGAAACTTTTCTGCTGAGTTGAAAGAGAGTTGTTCACTGGCCTGATGAAGGAAAAGAGCAGGTGAGCTGGAGGAAAAGGAAGAATTCACTCAGTGTTTAACATATCAACATCACAATGACAGTTCATACTGATGGAGTCAAGACAAACAGAAAGGTGTCTGGTCATCACAAGAAGGCAAGCATAACAAAAGATAAGGAACGTGGTAAAGACACATCTCCTCAAAATTGTRTAACACTGAGGTTCAGCTTTGGTATAAATGACTTGAGAAATCATAGAATTACTTTAGCAACCAGTTGAATAAACCCCCCTGGGCACTAATTCAAAATGCAAATGACAGCGTCATTAATTCATTTCAGCTTAGTCACTTTTCCTAGACTTACTTACAAAAGAAGCAGAATCAGCCTTTCACATTCACTTTTCTGATGACCTTGGATCAGTGACAAGAAAAAGTTAAAGCTGAAAATGCTACAGTCTATTGTTTATCCTATACTATAAGAAATTGATCTAAAACTGGATATGTGAATGGATGTGTCAATGGAWGGATGGAAGGATGGAAAGAGAAAGATAATGTATATGTGAACATACTTACACACACACAGCCTTCATGTGAGTAGAAATGTGTGTGTACACATATATCAAAAAGCGGATTTGCTACAGACAAAGCTTAGTTCAGGCAGACCCTGAGAGAATGTATTCAAAAAGGAAAAGAAAAAAAAAAAACAGGTCTCCTGAAGTTAGCTGACAAACATCCATTTCAAACAAATAAACACTGTGGCATGTAAGAATAGCAGACAGTTGTGGAAAACAGAATAGTTTTCAGTAGTAAGAAAATCAGATGCTATGCAGTAGCTAAGGTAACACTTTTAAATTTAAAAATCAAAAACAAAGAATTTTTTTTTAACCCAGAAATTAAATAAATGCAGTACAGCATTTACAGCTTATTAAGCCAGTCACAACATTTCTGGTTTGTGAAGCTGTTTTAACCAGAGACTTCTGTTTTTTAAACAAAGCTCCTGATCTCATGCAGGGTTAGCCTAGATTTTAAATTCTGATAGAAAYACTTTCGTATGTTAGAGAAAACTCAATAGATGGAAAATAGATTGTTTTTCTTCAGTGATTATTTTGTTCCACAGATCACAGAGTTGCTTAAGGCAGTGGGACGCTCCCCTGTGGTGCTTTTTGCTTGGTTTTTGTCAAGCGAGTTGCAGAATTGTTCATCCGGTRCTAATAAACAATCTCATTAATGCTGTCTGAGCCCTGCTCCAGCGAATCTGTCCAACCCTTCATAGACCAGTCACCTTTACTGCAGCACACTGTCTCCCTTGTGTGTGGGGAGAGTTCCTCCTCCCTGTTGGATTCCTTATCTCCCCAACTGTCTCTCCGTGGTCCAGTCATTAAATTAAAACAAAAAAAATGATGTAGCAAAACTAATATACCAATTTAACAGATGTATAATGCTTAAACAATTTACAATACAGTGAGGAATACAAACCATACGATCCAGGGGATTGATAATTCTTCATCTCCCTATTATTCATGGATCTTTTTTATTCACTGCAAACAGGCTATTAAAACTGTAGAGAAATCTGATTAACCAGCAAGATTTCAAATCCCATTTAAGGGTACGTTGGATCTCAGTCCTCTAGGAAAATCACATTTGTTTGCTTTGCTGGAGCTTACAGTCCCTCAAAAAGCAAATAAGTGTCAGGATTCATTCCTGTTGTCTGGGTAGACACTCCTCAAAATTACTAAACCTTGCCATGAGGACAACATTTGTATAGTGAATCCCCAGGAATTCCACATGTAGAAGGAAGRTGAAATAATAAAACTTTTGTGGAAAAGGTTACTTAACTACTGAAGCATCCAATTATTTTTTTTTTCTCTAAATAAAGAAATAGACAGGCAGTTCTGTTTTTCTAAGAGCAACATTTTTTATTTGTGAATTTAAAAGCTTTAACTTGGGTTTTTCTTATTCAGTTGTAATTTTTATCCCATATTGTATTTGTGCAATAGGCTTACAGTTCTCTGACTTATAAGAACCATTAATGACAAAATGACAAGTCAGACTATCCTTATAAGAGAATGTCTGAAAACATAAAAGTATCAAAACAAGTTGTACAGAGCATCTATACAATGYAAATATAAGATCTGAAGGCTCTTAAGCCTGCAGAGTGAACAATCTATATGCAAGAAACCTGAAAATAACAACAGATTGTTACAGAGAATGTTTCTGAACAGCAAGAAATATCAGCTCCTGTATTGAGAACAGACCTGCAACACAAAACATCCACGACAGATTTTTTTTGGGAACAAGAGTAGGCATTCATGTGTGTACATGTCACATCATCCTTCCACTTAGTCCATTCAGTGAAATGTCACATCATCCTTCCACTTAGTCCATTCAGTGAAATTTCAGGACCCCTGCTCTTACAAAATTGAGATGAGAGTCATTCCTATCTAACTATGCTAGAGTGAATTCACAAAAAGTGATAGTTCTTTCCAAAAGAACAGGAAAACAACTCCTTAATGAGCAGCGAGGTAGCCTAGTTTAGCCTTCAAAACTTGCTTAGAGCAACAAGGGCATCTGGATTTTTGCAGAATTGCTCAGAATTATTCCTGTACATCAAGAAAACTCATTTATTTTATTCTTGTAAAATACACTTGGCAATTCACTCGTGTCAGACAAAGGAAAGAAAGATGATTCTTTAGATTCAGATGCTGCTTCAGAACTGAAAAACAGCAATTTAAAAGTGGGCTGAGTTGCATTAATGCTGTTTCATACACTTCCCTCTTCCATTCTCATCTGGAGCAGCATCCTGCCTGGCACAGCAAACCAAGGAGCTGTCATATGACACTGTCACTGCCATGCCTGGACCTATCTTTCAACACTGGTGAAATAGGAAAGGCCTCATATTCTGCTGTCTCTGCTTTCTAACTTGTTTTTTTTTTTATAAAAATACATTAAACATAAAGAGATTTTTGATATTGTTACATTTTAAAGGAGTAATCACAAGTGTAAATGTTTTTAGTAATTATTTCTTAGTGAATACATKTCTCCTTGACATAAGAGAGAGATTTTGACTAAACCTGAAATAGCTCTTCAGTGGTTTCATGAGTGGAAATTGTGAGTGGAATTCATGTGCATAYGAAGTCCATGAAACACAGGATGAACTCCAGGAAAACAATTCAATACATTCCATGTTCTTAACCGAATTAGGTACTTCTGATATAATTTGGTGATTAGCTGATCACCTTGTTTGCTACACACATGCATCTTCTGTCAGCTCTCAGGATAAAATAATCCCAGTGCATGACTGCTGAATATTCAGAGTCAGCTAAGCCATTTCAATACAGCCTAATACATAACAATCTACCAAAAGGAGTCAGAAATTAMGAAACAGACTTCTCATCAAATAAAACCAATTTACTCCTCACCAGTTTTCTTGTTATTKCCATTGTCCATGTTCTCTCTCACCATTCCTCCTCATTCTGCCAAATCAAATTATGGTGGTTTTATCTCTTCTTCTATCTCTGTATTTTGTCCTTTACTTATTTTCACCCTTTTTATATGATCTTAATTTTCTCTTTTGTTTTTACAATTCCAGTTAAAAGGCCTTCCTATATTCTYAATTTCTTTTCTATATAGTGATTTATTCAGTTTGTGCCATGTCCTATCTAAATTTTCTACACAACCTTGTGTTCTGAACATTCACTTCCAGTATTTATTTTTCCTTTTTTTTACTGACATACGTTCACCCATTCATGCTACATTTTTCTGCTTTCTATTTTTTAATTCCAATAGACATCAGCAATGTACCACGGAGTCGTTAGGAACACACAATCACAGAATATTCTGAGTTGGAAGGGAGGGACTCACAAGGATCATCAAGTTCAAGTCTTAGGTGAATGGCCTATATGAGTATCAAACCCACGACCTCGGTGTTATTAGCACCCTGTCAACCATTTTGCAATTTAAAAAAAAAAATAACCAAAACCAAATCAAAACATATTCAGATAAGGAAGTCTAATGTTTGGTACAAATGTTTGGTCATCAATGATGAATGAATTTCTAGGGATCCTGAGAAATATGTCCCTAAATAAGGATGTCAGTGTGATAAGATGATAACATACCAGAACTGTATTGAATTTCATCTGGAAAATCACTGAGTTGTCAAGGATTCAAAAATGTCTTTTAAAAAATCTGTATCTGAAGAAAATTCACTACATTATCCTGATAAATATCTAAAAAGCTTTGGCTGCCTATGAAGGGTTATCCACAGACAAGCAGCACAGCACATTAAATCAAGCAGGGATCTTTGACAGCAAAACCAACTGTTTTGACAGTGTAGATGAAATCAGCTCTGAGTTGCATATGCAGGACTGTAACAAACATTGCAGAAACGTGTAGCRACCCTTTCTTTTCAAAACTGACTGTGCAGAATTGATTACTGTGATGTGCAGTAGTGTACTGCTCCTTATGTTAGGTATTGCTTTATCACAGAGCAGGAATCTTAAGTCTCATATTTTGGTCTTCACTTTATGCTCAGTCAGTCGGATTATCTGTCCTTGAGGTTCAGTTGTAAAATTTTGATGCAGAAGATCGATCCATTTCTGGATAATATGTAAACTTCTGAGCCTCAGCCTCAAGACACATCAACCCCATCTGAAAAAGACGATATAATTTGCAACATCCTTCTATGTCAGGAAGCTAATCTAGCACATCTAGCCAGGACTACCTCCCAGGCCTGTGCTCCACCACAGTGCTATTGYGTAATGCCAATCCAAGCACAGCATGTATGTCAACAGAGCGCTGCCCCACAGGACAGGAGAATATCCCTAATTCATATATTCACATGGAAGAAGCACCATCACAGAACCATTCCTCAGTGTGGCAGATAACAGGCAGCACTGATAGAAATATATCAATGGGAATCCACCACTCCTGCAGCCTCTGCTGTGTTTTTGGGGTGGCTGACCTTGCCCATCTGCTCATTGCCCCCCAGCTGCACTCTCTCTGCTCCCTCACTGCCCCTTCYCAACAGGATGGGGAGGAGTAGGGTGAGAATGCCCACAGAATGAGATAAATACAGGGAGGTCACTTACGAGTTACTGTCATGGGGAAAACAGACCTACCTTTGAGAAAAGTAATTGAATTTATAGACAATTAAAATAGATTTGGAAGTGAGAAACAAAGATTAAAACAACACCACTGACTGTTGGAGAGGATGATCCAAAGCCGCTCACAGTTATGCACAACTGCAGCTGAGCAGAATTTTTTTGACGTTGATTTAAGCATCTTTAGATGTTTTTGTCATTTTGTCCATGACCAGAGAGATATATTTATTACATGAAATGCTGCAATTTTTGCATTTTGATTCATCTGATCTGTTTAKCTTGCTACAAGGTCAGCAGCATGTTTTAGCTCAATGTAGTGTCTTAGATCAAAAATATACTGTGGTGTGTTCTGACAAATGWACAGACAAAATTCTTGCAGCTCTCCTTGCTGTAATAGCCAAATGCTTGCAGTAGTGATGGCATTTACACTGCTTTATACATTAGGCCATGCAGAATTGTATGTTTTTAGGAGCTGTGTTGTGTGGATCCTGAAGGAATCTGAGCTGTAGGGGTTAAGATGTTTCTTTAACAAGTGCACACATTACAATGCATTTTTCAGCAGCTCTGAGTTCAGTAAATGGTTTCGCTTCAGATGGTCCTGTGAAGAATTAACATAATAAGT